>NW_007245651.1:720195-773241 GCF_000164805.1 Carlito syrichta | reverse complement strand
CCCCGCCGCGCCTTCTTTGTGTCCCGCCGCTCGGGAGAGGCTCCTGCCCAGCAGGGAGCGAGGCCCGGAGGGGCCCCGGCCTGGCGGCGGGCTGGAGCGAAGGGCCGGGGGAGCCGGCGCCCCAAGCTTCCTGCAGCAACAAGTTGCGCTCCGAGTCCGCGGGGGCGGCCGGTCTTTCTCCTTCCCGGATGGAGAAAGGTTTGCCGTGGCTCCTGTGGCCGGCTGCAGCCCTTTGTTAGGATCGGCACGTGCCCGACTGGGGGCGTCCCCCGCAGGACTCATTCGTGTCCCAAGCAACCGCGGCGTTGTGTTGGGTCGAACTACAGGAAAGGGTCTTTTTGGTTTGGGGACCGAAGATTGGAATGTCGGCCACGTCATATAATTCAACTTCGATGTTACGTATTCTTCTTTTCTCACTCGTGTGTGAGTGTCCTCTTCCAAAATCCTCAGAGCTGTCCTCTCTGTCCGGGAGCCAAGGTGGAGTTCAGCTCAGAGGATTGATGCTAAGGGTAGCAACACAGACCCCTTCTTCCCTCCCGCTGTGCACCACGTGCTTTACCTGTTAGATTGCTAACCCCCCCCACCCCATGCGAAATCGCCCTTTTCATAGATGGTAAAAGAAGGTTGGAATGTAAGCAACTGTCATTGTCACAGAGGAAATAAGTGGGACCGAGCCTCCTGTCCTGTCTCAAAAACTTGGGCTACTGTCTATTTAGCAGTGCCTTTAGTTTAGTTTTGTGTGTGTGTGTGTGTGTGTGTGTGTGTGTGTGTGTGTGTGTGTGTTTTGTGTGTTGTGTGCTTAACGTGTCCCATATTTTTTTTCCTGACTTCCCTTATGATTTCTATGCTAGACAATTGCTCTGTGTTTTAGTACAGTGAGGTAGACAAGTGCATCAAAGGACGGGTTAAAAAGAATAAAACTTTAAATCAAGTATTGTTGTGTTAGTGCTGGTCACAATAGAAAGGAAGTAAGTTTTTCAGGGGCCAAGAGCTATCTTTGAGATTTGTTGAGGGTCAGGATGCTTTGTTAAAACAGGGCCAGGATGCTTTCTTAAAACAAAAGAAGCCAGTTCTGGGTAATTTTAAACAGAAAAGGGGCTTTTTGGAAGGGTGCCTACTGGGTGGCTTAGGGAAGTGGCAGGACGGTTGGCTAGCCAGGCTCAGGGACCCAGGACATGCCACAGCATCCCCAATTGGTGTGTGGCTTCGGCTGCTGGCGCGGGACACTGGATGTAGCTGCTGGCACAGCTACCATCATTGCTAGAATGAATTAGAAATTGCCCTGCTTCAGTGACCAGGTCAGGCCCAGGAGAAAGCCTCTGATTGGTTGAGCATGGCTGACCCCTCCCCCACCCCACACAGTTTGGTCACCTCAGCTGCCTCACAATGAAAGGCTGGGCTGCCTTCCACAGGACTGACCAAGGTGGGCTCAGAAGTTGGGTCGTCCCCAGTCCTCCTAAAAAGCACCCTAGATGACATCCATTACAGAGATCCTTTTAAAGAAGAAAGATCTTTGAGAAGTCCCATCAAAAGAAGAAATGAAGCTGGTTGCTCACCATGTTTACTTTTAAACCAGTGTTGAAATGCAGTTCTCTGGACTCCAGTCTCAGAGTCATGTGAGGTACTTAAAAACTGTTTAAAACTGACTTCTCGGGCCCCTTTCCCAGTTTAAATTCAGTGCACTGGAGTGGAAACCAGGACTCTGTGCCCCATAAACCAGGAAAATGGTGAGATGGCCTTAATGATGAGTCTAGTTCCTGTTTAAGGGGGTAACCCTTGAGGGTCGAGCCTGCAAAGTTGAGGGTCTCAAGGTGTCTTCCCCAGAATGGCAGCTTAGTTGTTCTGTGGGTGAATCCGGTGAGGAGATAGTCTGCTGCCTGTGTTGGAGGAAACAGCTACAGAGAATCCTGTGGGTGACATAGAACCCACCCATCCTGTCCCTTCTACAGGCTATAACACTGCTGATAAATAAATGCTTGATTCAACTTTGAAACAGGTAAAAATGGCCATTTGGTGTCAGTCCTCTTCCCCCACCATTTTCTTTCAGCAGTCCTTTATTGAGTGCCTATTGTGTGCCAGGCCCTGGGCATACAGGGGTAAATCAGGAACCCTCACAGCAGCTAGTATAGATCAGTTCAAAGCAATAGTAAAAGTGTATCTGGGAAGCTTTTACCTTTTACTGTCCTGCAGTGTGTTTGGGAAACCTGAAGTGTCCTTGGAAAGTGGCATGAATTGGCCTGCAGGTACTCCAAAAACAAAGAAGCCATTTTCATACTTCAGTTGTCTTAAGAATCAATCCCCCAGGGAACTTGTTAAAAATGCACATTAAGGCTCTGCTCAGTGGCTCAGCCTGTAATCCCAGCGCTTTGGGAGGCCGAGGTGAGTGGATTGCTTTAGCCCCGGGGTTCCAGACCAGGCCAGGCAACTTGGCAAGACCTGGCCTCTACAATAAATAAAAAATTATCCGGGGGTGGTAGCGTGCGCCTGTAGTTCCGGCTACTTGGAAGGCTGAGGCGGAAGGATCGCCAGAGCCCAGAAGGTCGATGCTGGGGTGGCCATGAGTGTGCCACTGCACTCCAGCCTGGGTGACAGAGTGAGATGCCAACTCAAAAAAAAAATGCAGGTTAATAAATTTCATCCCGGAAATTGGGTCCGCTAATCTGCATTTTAAGTTAACACCTTATTTTATGCTGATACAAATGCTGCTCTCAGAAGCTCTCAGGACCTGGTTAATAAATAAGTCTATACCCGACCTTCTCTTTTGGCACGTCCTATTAAAACTGGGATGAAAAGCTCCTTCTTTTTGACTTGACTTTAATCAACGGTCTAGTGTTTCCTAATTAGTGAGATGTTAATATTTTCTTAAAATTTACTTTAAGAGGTACCTACACTTTGTAGCGAGATGTAAAGAAATTTGGACACGCAACTCCAGTTACTAACTCAGTTGGTACGTACATCTTTGCAGCAATGGGCATCGTGTTTCATGTGGCATTTCCCTTTCCCTGCTTGGAAAGCCTGTTTCTCTGTCCCTGTCTGAGGCTTGGTGGCGTTACAGGAAGTGAGCCTTTCTTAGCAGCTGAGCCTTTAATCCTTCCAGCTGCTGTGCTCCGGGCTTAGCTGTCTGCCAGTCTTGTGGGGGCGGGTAATAAGGTGTGAGTGAGGTGTGTGAGTGTGTGGTAGATACTGAAAGGGTGCCCTTTGGAAACAGTTACCAGGGTCATGGTAGCTATTGTGGGTGTGGCAGAGGGTGGAAATGGAAGCAGGGATGAATAAGGACGTTGGTTCTGGGAGTCGGTTAGGATCTGAGCCTGAGCGGACCATGATTTGATAAAGGAAGACTATAGGGTCATTCCATGGGTGGCTCTGGGCAGCAGTAATTGGAGTGGGACGGAAGTTTGAAGACGCAATATCTAGGAGGATGAAATATGAATTGACATCTTTGTTCAAATAGCTCATGAAATATCACCTCGTGTCTGAAGCTTGCCTTGACTTGGAATATTGGCAGTGGGTCTTCTGGCCCCTTGTAAAATGTGTATGTTTTAGGAGCACGCTGTACTTACTTGAAAGTTAGTCAGTATGTATCTAACTTACGAAATGACAGCTTCCTGCTCTAGAGACAGAACAGTACAGCCTAGTTCTCAGGTTCTGTGCTGACTCGCCTACCCTCGTGAAATGGTACAAGGAAATCAGCTACTTTGGTTTATTTATTTTTTATATTCAGCAGGCTCTTACTAAACGTTGACTTATGTCATGCCCTGTGCTGGGTTCTGGGGATTGAAAGGACAGGGTTCCCCTTGGGAGCACTCTCTGTTCCATTCCTTCTGCGACACCGGAGAGGCAGCTGTTTTTAGGATTCCTGTTTCTTTCTCCCTCTACCAAGGGGTAGGTGAGAGACTCCCTCTGCCTTGCCTCTCATCTCCTAAGCTCCTGGAGGTGGTGATTTAGGGCGAGGTTTCCATCAGGATTACTTGATGAGCTTATGAGAAAGACAGATTCCAGCATCACACGGCCTTGGGGACCTAGTTCGGCCCCTGACCTTGAGACCATGTCCTTCTGGTTTGGGTTGGGAATGAGATGGAGAGAGGGGAATGTTTGAAGCAAAGAAGTAGAATATAAGGTAAAGTAAGACATATCTCCAGAGGCAGGGAGAACAACACATCCTTGGGGGAAAAAAATAAAAAATAAGTACACAGTCAGTTTCAGTTGCTGTTGTGGTTCTGACTGAGCTTGAGAGGGAGGGCTCAGTGAAGACAGTGTCTTGGTGGAGTGTTTAAAACTTGCGCTCTAGAGACAAGCTATTGAATTTAAATTCTGACCCCACTGTTAGTCACTTATGACCTTGGACAAGCCACTGAAATCTTCTGTCTCACTTCCATCATCTGTAAACTAGGAGAATGACTTAAACAAGCTCCTACCTATGAAGCATGGAGAGTGTAGTCAGTACTTGATAATTGTTCGTTTCCAAGCCCACCTAGCCTTCTCCACACTACCTGGTGTTTTTTGAGCCCGTAAAGGGTCTCTGTGGGGAGTGTGTGGGCCTATGGAGGGAGAACCTTCTCGAGGCATGGCTTTAGGCCAGCGCCTGCCCAGTGGCTTTGGAGCAGGCTGTGGGGTTTCCACCCACCTGCTTGGATTAGGCTGAAGGGCTTGCTCTCAAGCTTTGCAGCCTTCTCTCGGTGTGGCTCCAGGTACCAGCAGGCTACGGACGTCGGTGACTTTGCTGCTTCTCTGCTCTCTTCCAGGGATGGTGCCTTGAGTGAATGACCCCTTTGGAGAACATTCTTCTGCGCCCCTCACCACAAGCCAGGACAGCCGGAAGACTGTGCCCACAGCATCTCGTCTGCACAGAGACGCTCCTGCCTTTCCCAAGGCTTCCAGAAGCTCTGAGGTGGGAGACGCCCAGTTCCACCTCATGTTTGGGGGATCTTGCTAGCTATGTCCCTGCTACTCGGCTCCCTGCTGCTGCTGGGGCTGTGCGGAAACACCGTGTCAGGAGGGCAGCCTTCAACCACAGATGCTCCTAGGACTTGGAATTATGAATTGCCTGAAACGAATTATGAGACCCAAGATTCCTACAAAGCGGGGCCCATTGGCATTCTCTATCGAATAGTGCACATCTTTCTCTACGTGGTGCAGCCGCGTGCTTTCCCCGAAGGTAAGTGCCCATGGCGGGAAATGGGTTTTTCTCCAAACACACCCAAGATACTGTATTTCAATGTCAGTGCAATCAAGCATAATATATTCGGTATTTTGAAGTATGAGATTCAAAATGACTGATCTGCACAGGAGCAGAAAACATTTAGGCAGAAATTAAACTTGTACCAGGTTACACAGGCTGGCAGGAGTGTAATAAGAAGTAGAATTAAACTGTATTGCTATGTTGGTTTTCCAGGTATTTATGTTTTTGTTGTTGTTGTTCATACATAAAAAAGAGCAACGAACTATTCTAAGGCACATACCAAAGGTAAAAATCGGGGTGAAGTTAAGGTAAAAGTGCAAATTGTCATCAAATGAGAAATTAATAATTACCTGGCTTCTGATTCGCATTTCAACATTTAACTCTCCTCCATCCACCACAAAACGCAATTTTGACATTGCTTAGAGCAAGGACCGGTCTCTCCAGACTGGTTTTCCTGATTAAGTATTTTTTTCAGTTCTAAGAGCTTGGATGTGAGGAGAAGCGTGCTGACTGGCTGGCGTTTTTATGGCCTAGTGCTATTCTTCTTCTTTGCTCTTCATGTGCAGTGCAGTTTGCCATGTCAGCCTTCTTACTGTTGTTTATCCTGCTCATCTGAATTTGGGGGTGTGTGTTTGTGGAAACAGGATTAAGAAAATTAAGACATTCTATGTGTAGTATCTGCTACTAGGCTTTGGCATCCTACGTTTTTGACTGACTCAGTGTTAGATCTATCTATCCTAAGCTTGTTCTTTAAATTGTAAAGATTTGAATGCTATCATTGATTTTAAAATTTGTTGGGGTTTTGGGTTTTTTTTTTTTTTTTTTGAGTCAGAGTCTCACTCTGTCACCCAGGCTGGGAGTGCGGAGGCCACCACAGCCTTTACCTGCTTGGGCTCAGGTGATCCTTCTGCCTCAGCCTTCCAACTAGCTGGAACTACAGGTGCATGCCTCCATGCCTGGCTAATTTTTAAAATTTACTGTAGAGACAAGGGCTCGCCAAGTTGCCCAGGCTGGCGTTGAACCCCAGGGTTCAGGCAGTCTTCTCGCTTCTGCCTCCCAAAGTGGTGGGAGTAATATTCGTTTCCCTGAGCTGGTCTTATTTTTGTGTTTGTGTGAGAATTTGGGTATGAAAGAGAGAGGTGGGAAAGAGGGGCGAGGAAAGGAGAGAGAGGATGTATTTTTGAGCCTCATTACTTGTTTAAATATTATGGGGAGTTTATAGATTTTAATTAGAATACATTTTTATTGAATTTTAAAATATTTGTTTTAGATTGAGCAATTAAAACAGTTTGAAGTGTAGTTGTCAATTTTTTGTTAGTTAAAATTTCAATTCAATGAAACATATCACTTGGAGCCCTCATTGTCATTAACAAGAGTTCTGAACTAATGATTACTGTTTATGACACTATTTAAAAGACCTGCCTTTGGAAATCCAAAAGACAAGTAGGAAATAAACTGAGTTTAATTATCAACATTGAATATGAATTAACTCTTCTGAATAGATATCTCAGTTTATTTGTAGACAATGTATTATTGAATAAACAAATACCTACTATTGTTTTTAGTCTTTGCTTTTTTGTTTTAATATAAAAGGCATAGGATTCAGTTATTGAATATGAATTTGCAATGACTTATTTGAAAAGATCGGAAAGCTTCACATGTCTCATTCTAAGGCATATCATGTAATTAGTTAATCCCATAATCTCTTTCCATATGTTCTCTTTTAATCCCATTAGCTTTCATTGGAAGGTTTCCTCATGCTTATTTTATAAGTGATAGCAGTATTTTTTAAGGCCTTCATTCAGATGACCAGTTTAGAATACATCCTTTGCACAAACTTTTAATGCATTCCAAGTTTTTGAACTCCAACTACATTGTTAGACTAGAAGGAGGCATCCAAATAATTTAAATCCTAACATAATCTGAGGGTGTTAGCCTAGTTTGTCTCTTGACCTTCATGGATACTTATTACCTTGGAGGTAGAAACTTCCAAAAGTTTCAGCAGAAGACCAGCATTACTCCTTTGGGAAAAAAATGATTTGGTTGCTTAAAGAATATAATATTGAATTTAGCCAGGTGCAGTGGCTTGTGACTGAGGCAGGAGGATCTCTTGAGTCCAGGAATTCAAGGTTGCAGTAAGCTGTGATCATGCCATTGCACTGCAGCCTGGCCAATAAAGCAAGACCCTGGCTCTGGCTCTAAATATGTATATGTATGTGTGTGTGTGTGTGTGTGTGTGTGTGTGTGTGTGTGTGTGTGTGTATTATTGACTTTAACAGATGCATCTTAACAAAAAAAGAGGAATCTCAGAGTGTTGGTTTTTTCCTACCATCCCATTTTTTGTATTCTTTTTTAGTATTTTTTCTTTATGTATTTATGCTTATTTTTATTTTCTTTTACCCAGTTACTAATGACATCATAGTCTCAAAGTGTCCACTGGGTGCTTTGCTATGGAGAGGACATACGTGAGACAATCTTGATTTTTCCATTTTGGGCCAGTGCATTTCACGGGAACTGAGTCATAGGTAATGTCCTCATAACTGAAGATGCAAAAAACCAAGAAAGGGAGACGGGGGATAGGTGATGGGGGGGAAGGGAGAGAGAGAGGGAGAGAGAGAACACACATGTGTGCAATGGATTCCTATTTATTGTTTATTAGGTTGAGTAGCTTAGTACAGTAACCACTGAAGACTTCAGGACTAGTCCTCTGTGGAGTAGTGTTTTCATGGAAGATGCTATCCCTTAAGTATATTTTTCATTTAAAAGAGTAGAGGTGCTTTGAATGCAAAGTTCTAGTGCAAGTTGAAGAATGGAAAACGGAGGGAGGGACAGCCCTGCAGCCTGGGCTTCCTCTTTTCTTGCCATCTGACAGAGAGTTTTTCACTTTTGTATTCTGTTTGACCAACCAAATTGGTTTACCAAATTTTGCACTTAAAACAATGTTGTACTCTCTTAATTTAATTTAATATTTAATTTTAATTCGGGGTCTCACACCGTCGCCCAGGCAGTAGCACAATCATGGCTCACTGCAGCCTCGATCTTTTGGGCTCAGGGAATCCTTCTGCCTCAGCCTCCCCAAGTACTGGGATTACAGGCGCATGCCACCACATTTGGCTAATTTTGAAATTTATTTTATTTTATTTTATTTTATTTGTAGAGATGAGGTCTCGCTATGTTGCCTAGGTTGGACTCAAACTCCTGGACTCAAGCAGTCCTGCCTTGGCCTCCCAGACTACTGGGATTACGGTTGTGACCCACTGTGCCCCTCCAGAATTTGGTTTAAGTCCTACTTCTTACCTCCCACTGGGTGATCTGGGTCAAGTTGGTTAGCTTTCAGACATCCTTTTCTCTTAGAAGCAATATGACTGTCATCATAGCCCACTTTATAGCTTTTGTTTGTGAGGGCTACATGAGATAATGTATGTGAAACCTATGTTTAAATCCATGCCTGAAAGGCACAGAGAAAAACTCTCATTAGTTGTAGTTACTGCTAACTTTATTATTTGAGAGGAAGAATTAACCAAGATCGGTCATTCGGTAGGGGATTTAGGAATAAGAATGCATTTCCGGGGGGGGTGATCATTGAAATGTCCTTGTTGTTGCCCCCTCAGAACATTCTGTATGGAACTGCCTCATAAGAAACAGTCTCATGACTTTTGAGACTAAGTGGGCTGTGTCTTTTTGGCATGCCCAACCGTAGCAGAGCGGGGTCGAGAAGCCAGGGCTCAGATTCAACGCTAGTTTACTGAGTGGTCTTTACTCTTCCACAAAAACGTCTACATTTAACAGGCTCCTGATTTTCTCTGTTTCTTTGTTCTTTTCTGCTGTTCCTAGTATCTGCTGTAAAGCTTGCTTTGTTAAGTGTTAGCTCATTTGATTCTCCTGTTAAACGAAATCATCGGTCTTGGTTCTGGACTGAGTTTCTGCTCTAGGCCCCAACAGACCAGACCAAACCAAACTGGAGTCCCTCATGCTAAATGTGACATAATCGAACTGAAACTTGAAGGAAGCAGATAGCTTGATTCTAAAAAGACTGGCTTTTTCTTCCCGCCTGAAAACAGAGTCCAGCATAATAAGGAAATCCACTTTGCTGTAACCTTTAAAAAAACAAAACAAAACAAAACAAAAACGTGAAATAACCCACCAGATTTCTTTCTGTTGTTCAGTTTCCTTGTTTCCACCTCACAAAACCCATTGTTCTGCTGTTTTCCAGTGGGATTTGAGGTGAAACAAGTCCACTTAAGGTGGTGACAAAGTGACTTCAGTGCTTAAGTATTTGGCCTCCCTCTCAAAATTGACCAAACCGACCACCCTCTCAACTTGGACTAATTGACTAAAATCGACTAACTTCTCAGTTTTGAGAGGTTGATCAAAAGTGGGGAAATTGTTAAATTTAGCCTAAAGCTGCCTCCTCACTTATTTTAAGTTCAACCTAAAGATTTCTGCATTCATAGTGAACTGTGACCTAACTGGATGCATAAACAGACTAATTTACTCTTGTAACAAAGAAGCTGAGTCCCAGCCAATCACAGCAGCCGAGTTTCAGCCAGTCACAGGCAGCCAACTGTTCAAATTATGCTCAACTAAGGCAACGCTGGGTTGTAACCAATTCAGCTGTTTCAGTACCTCACTTCCATTTTCTGCATGTCACTTTTCTTTTAACACCCATAAGTGTTATAAGACCATGTGGCAGCCTCAGAGTCTCTGAACCTGTTCTGGTTCTGGGTGTTTCCTGATTTGTGAATTGTTCTTTGCTCAATTAAACTCTATTAAATTTAATTTGTCAAGGTTTTATTTTTAACACTTCCAACAGCTTTGGGAGGTAGATGATGTTGGTAGGTGGTGGTATTTTTTATACTCTCCTTTTCAGGTTGGAGAACTAAATCTGAAAGAGATTACATGTCCAAGGTACACACTGACTTATAATAGATTGAGAAACTCCCCTCTCTAGGACTAGTTATGTCTCCTACAAACTACAACTACCTTGTGGGTAATTTGTTTCCCTTTTATTTTACTGTGATCCTTTTAAAATGACCATGGATTAATATGGAAAATAGTAATTTTTGCTCATTAGAAGTACCATTGTAGAAGATTATCTGTTGCAAATGAGTACTGCGATTTTCAGTTTTATGTAGCTGTGATGAATTTGGTATATGTTATGACCTAGATTTGAGCCACTCCAATGGAGCAAGCAAAGAAGCTATCTCCCCCATTTTTTAGTTTTATAGAACTTCTCTAAAATTATTCTCTGCCCTGTTTTGGCATATTTTTAGAATGAGATTTTAGGATGGTTGACCTATTTCTAAAAGCATTTTAGGCTAATCTGCTTTGCTTCTGGTATTTGGTGCATGGGAGTGCAGTTGAGTAAATTGGTGGAAATAGAGAGGAGTTAAGCTCAGTATCCATGGAATTTGAGATGCTATCACCATGTTATAGTAAGTATGAGAGCTCTCTGTAATGCAGGTAACCATCCTACTAACTGTCAAAAAGACAAAATTACAACAAGTTTGGTTTAAACATCTCAATTGGCTTTATTTGTAAATCTTGAATTGGGCAAACTTCATTCCATAAAATAAAATAAGTGTTGCAGTGAGTCCAACAGAGGAGGTTGACTTTATAGATAGAAAGAGGGCTGAAGAAGGCAGAAACAAAGAGCAAAAAGTGAACTTGCCATTTCCAAGTTACTTTCCTTGTAAGTCAGGGACAAGTAGACAGAGCAATAGAGAAATAACGGATGGATTACTCAGGTAACTTCAGGCTAAGGATTAAAACAAAAGGAATTTCATTTTCATGCCAACTGAAACTGGCATGTTGGGGGAAATTAGGCTGCCATCTCTCTGGATTTCTCGGAAGACCCGATAACAACTTAGTTTTGGTTTGGTCATTTGGAACTTTAGCAGGGGTTTTTAGTTTGGTCTGGGGATCTAGTGTAGGAGTGTAGTCCAAAACAGTGACCTCCTGTGATTTTTATTTTAACATAGCCAAGGTAGTCAAAGGGAGTTTATAATCAAGACTCTAGGTTGTGAGGGATGTGCCCCAAGAACTAGACCTCACTCTCCACTACCTTGGCTACTCTCTATATATCTACACTGTGCCCCCCCTACTTTCTTCCTCTGGTTCCCCTACTCCTACAATCCTCAGGGTGGAGAACCAGGTTGCTTCTTGGAGGGTGACTGGGAGTTCTTTCCCTGCCGTCCCACTTCTAAATTCCCAGGGAGATCCAATTGCCAACTGTGGAGCCATTGAATAACTATGACCAGGGTCATCTATGTGGGCCTTGCCGCTAAAAGCCATCACTATCACTGGGGCCTCAGAGGCGGAGAGGAGCTGTTTCCAGGAAAGGGGTGACCTGGTGGACAGCCAAATAGGCGTGTCTATGCTGACATCCAGGTAGAACTTAATTCAGACAAAGCCGGCATTGTTGCCTTTAAAACATGGGACTCATTTTCAACGGGCCTAGCCATAAATTAGGTCACAGGGCAAATAAATAAATTTCTGCAGTTCCTCCCTCTCCCATGTCAGTCACTCCACTGGGCAGCTTACAGCTGTCATCCTAACAGTCATCGTAGCAAACAATATTATAGCAAATAGTATTAAGAGATTTAGGTAAGTCAACAACTCTGTGAGCTAGGTGCTGTTATTATCTCATTTTACAGAAGAGGACTTTGAGGCTCAGAGAACCAAATAACTTGCCTTGCATCCTGCAACTGTCAGTGGCAGAGGTAGGGTCTGAATCCAGGCAGGCTAGCTTTAGAGTCCAGGTCACTTTTATTTTGCTGATAAGGAAAGTGAGGCTTAGAGACAACTAGGAGGCCAAGCGAGAGTTTTTTACCCAGGGCCCTGAGACCCCCAAGTGTGGATTCTGCTCCCCGGTGTTGCCCCATGTTGCCTCCATGGAAGAGGAGATCTGTTTTATAGATTTTGTTTGATGTCACCAGGGACCTGTGAGTGCTGGGTTGGTTTGGGTGGAAGGTGACGTGACGTCTCTGTAGAGTACAACAGGGTTTCTCAATCCATGTATGTCTTCAGCTTCATAGGGCAGCTTTCGTAGCCAAACTGGCTAGGAAAACTCTTCCTGTAGACTTTTATCCTATAACCTTGTCTGTAAAACCCCCTGAAATACGATCCTATCTTTCCATATGTAAATAATAGAGACAGGCTGTGAATGGCTGGGAAATGTCCCAGGAAAGACACCAGAAGAAAAGCTTCCTGCTCTGCTGATCTCCAGTGATGACATCCTTTCCAGGGACTTTCAACTATATGCAGGAAACAGGAGATTAAGTATGAATGTAAATACAGAGATGCCACCTAGCAGCTGTTGGATAAAGCCACCGCAGTATTAAACAGCACTTGTCCGTGGGAGTTGAGCAGAAATGACGTCTTGAGATCTGCCATTGGAGAAGCAACCAGAAAGTGTGGTCTGTGCAGGGTAGTGCCAGGTCAGAGCCAATAGCAAGGTGGACTTTACCAGGAGAGATGGTGCAGGCCGCCTGTCACATGCCCTCTGCTTGCCTGGGATCTGGACTCAGAAAGGAGCCCCACACTCTGAGTGAATCTGGAGCCACTGACTGGGTTTGAATCCTGGCTCTGAAATCTGCTAGCTCTGGGACACTGGGCAAGTTATATATAACTCTCCGTTCCTTAGTTTTTCCTCTGTAAAATGGAAAAAAAAATAACACCTACTTTTTGGGTCATCGTAATATTTATTTAAATAAATAATATTTATAAAGCACTTAGAATAGTGTTTGGCAGATACTAGGTGCTATGTACAAGCTTGTCAAATAAAATATGAATGTATAAAATTCATATTTATAGCCAGGCTCTGTGGCTCAGCCTGTAATCCCGCGCCTTTGGGAGGCTGAAGTGAGTGGATTGCCTGAGCCCGTGGGTTCGAGACCCGCCTGGGCAGCGAGACCTCATCTCTACAATAAATCAAAAAATCAGCCGGGCGTGGTAGCGCATGCCTGTAATTCCGGCTGCTTGGAAGGCTGAGGCGGAAGGATCGCCAGAGCCCAGCAGGTTGAGGCTACGGTGGCCGGGAGCGGCCACTGCACTCCAGTCTGGGCGACAGAGTGAGACTCCAACTCAAAAAATTAAAAAATTAAAAAATTAAAAAAAAAAAAAAATTCATATTTATTAAAAGCTTTCAAATTAGCCTCAAGTCTTGGTTATGACATGGACAAAAGAAAATGTATTTGACCCTTGGTTTATTGGTTTCCGAGGACAGCTGTAACAAATGATCACAAATCAGGTAGCTTAAAATTGCAGAAATTTATTCAGTCACAGTTCAGCAGGCAGGAAGTGTAAAATCAAGGTGTGGGCAGGATGCCAGTGTCGCTCCCATCTCTGCCTATCGTCACATGGCCAGATATCTCTGTGTCTCTGGCCCCAATCTCCTTCTCATTCTTTTCTAAGGACTCGTGCCATTGGGTTCAGGGCCCACTCCAAGTTCATGATGATTTCATCTCAAGATAATTAATTACATCTGTAAATATCTTTTGTCCGCATAAAGTCACGTTCATAGGTTCGGGGGTTAGGACCTGCATCTGTAGTTTTGGGTGCCACCATTCAACCTCCTGCTCCTATTAGATTCTTTCTTAGGTCTCCTGGTAACCCCATGCGGCTCAGACATATTAAGCAATATGCCCAAGGTCATATTTTTCAAAAGCAATGGAACCAGATTGAAACCTGATTGATTCCAAGTGCTTGGTTCACTTTTGCAGATGTGTAGTGAGTACCTGCTGGGTGCCAAGCCTGGTGTTTGGCAAATGGCATTCACTAGCTTCCCCTACTCTCAAAAGACCGACACGCAGCTGAGGGCATCCCCACTTACAATCTCCGTGACCAGCTGTGACACAGGGCCGGCTGGGCCATGCTCACTGTGAGTTATGAAAGGTGTGCTCGTGTCCAGAGGAGAGATTAGATACTGTGGGACAATCAGAGAAGACTTCCTATAGGAAGTTGCATTCGAGTTGAACTGTGAATGTGTAGAAGTGTTGAAGATGCAGAGAGCACTCCAGGTAGAGGGAACTGAGGCCTGAATGATGCAAGTTGAGACAGAGGTGCACAGGACGTGGTCTGGGGAGCAGTGAGGGAGCCCTGCGTGTCTGGGAGGTTATGAGAATGTGAGCTGGGGAGTAGTTAAGAGACATAGGACAGACAGGCTCTGCAATGTCATGCTGTTGCGGTGATGGAGAGCAGGCATCACTCAGGCTGGCCAGAGCTACATGAAGGAAGCCATGGGGAGTATGCATTAGCCACTGAGCCTGTTTCTGGACATTCTTGTGTGGATCTGGACACGAGTGGCCTAGCTCAGTGCTACTGAAAGTATAGCCTTTGGGCCAACAGCATTAACATGCCAGGGAGCTTGTTAGAATTGCATATTCTTGGGTTCCATCCCACACTTACTAAATCAGAATCTCCTATTTGTTAAATTTAAAAAGTCTGATAATTTTAATGAAAAAGTGTAATATGCGTACAGAAAAGCATGCATAAACTTACAGTTGGATGACTTTTCATAGTTCACATCCATGTAACTAGCACTCGGTTCAAGAAAAAGAACCATCCCCCAGAAGGACTCTCTCTTGTTTCCTGGTCACTATTCAACCTAAGAGTGTAGATTAGTTATCTTGGTGGAAACACAGTATATACTCTCTGGTTTCTGGCTTCTTTTCCTCAATGTTTTCTGAGATGCATCCATATTGTCACTTGTAGTTGTCAATACTTACTCTCATTCTTACACTATTCTACTATGTGAATATACCACAATTGACTATCCTTCTTACTTGCTTGGAATTGGAAAATTTTCTGGTTGTGGCCATTTTGCACATTGCTTCCATGAAGGTTTTTCTGTATGTCTTTTGGCTACTGTATGTACACATTTCTGTTGGGTGTACATGAGGGTAGTGCCGCAATTTCATCTTTAGTAATACTACCAAAATAGTATTTCGCAGTGTATATGCCAACCAAACTATTTAAAAACACATATTACAGAGAATTTAGATAAGTACAAAGGAGAGTCTGAGCCCTCATGTACCCATCACTCAGCTCCAACAAGTTTCAACTCATGACCAGTCTTATTCTAGTTATACCTCTGTTCACTTCCCCATTCCTTTTTATTTTGAAGCAAATCCCAGTTGTTCTGTCATTTCATTTGTAAATATTTTAGTATGGTGTCTCTAAAAATTATACAAAACTCTTACGTTGTAGAAAGTTAATAAGTCTCTGATATAATCAGATATTCAGGAAGTTTTCAGATTTATTGCTTTTCTCCTTGATGCATTTTTAAAAGTAAGTTTGTTTGACTAAGAATACAAATAATGTTCATACATTAGAGTTTGTTGATTTTTTTTCACACATCTAATTTTGATTTCTTGGATGCCCCTCCGTGGCATATTCCCGCTTGGAATTTATGGGTTGAAGAACCAACCTGCTTTTCCCATTGTATTTCCCCCAGGTTGAACTTTTCTGAGTGTATCTTTATGGTGTTCTTTATCATGTTCCTTTGTCCTCTGCATTTCCTGTAACTAGTACTTATATAGATCAGATTCAGGTTTATTTTTGGTGCAAAAACAATTTATAGATGGTGTCATACATTTGCATCAGTAGATGGATAATGTCTGATTGTACCTCTGTTTGTGATGTTAGTAGCACTGATAATCACTGTCTAGATTCATTCTTAACATGCCCTAAATCATTCACAAACATACTCTCAAATATATTGAAATGTAAGAAAAAAAATGGAATACTTTTCATATTTTGTACTTGAATTTTTTATTTAACTTTATATTTGGGTATTTTTCCCTGTCTGTTCCTAATAGAGTGTTGCCTAAATTTAAAAAAGGGTTTTTTGTTTTTTGTTTTTAAAGCAAGGAACTTAAAACATTCACCAATCTCTTGATATAGGGCCAAGGGTAAAATTTGTTTGTACTAGGAGTTAATTGTTTGAAGTTTCAAAATTAGTGTTTCTTATATAAATCACACTCAGAAAGCATCCTTTGAAATTTTTTTTTGAAGTGTAGCAAAAACTAAAACACTTGTTCAGAGCTCTAGATTTTTAGTTTTTTTTTTTTTCTCCCAAGGCTTTTACAATTTACCCCCAAATAATTTCATCCAAATGACTGGTCTTTAATAAGTCTTTATAGAACATTTGGCTTAGTTTTTAATACTTACTTGTGTTATGTTCATATTTTTTCAATTTGTTTGATATTTATTTTATGTTAATGATTGTGCTTATCATACTTAAAGAGACAGAAAGAGGCTTTGGAGCAAACTCAATTTGCTTGGGTTCAGTTGTGCCCCCCCAAAATTCATATGTGGAGATCTTAACTACAGGTACCTCAGAATGTGACCTTATTTGGAAATAGGGTCTTTGCAGATGAATTGCTTTGAGGTCATACTGTACTCCTTTTGAACAGGGAAATTTAGAGACAGATACATATAGGAGAATGACATGCAAAGATTATGCTGCCACTAGCTGAGTAACTACCAAGAAACTCGGCAGGATCTGAAACAGATCCTTCCCTAGAAGGATGGCTGTGTTGACCCCTTGATCTTGGGTTTCCAGCCTCCAAACTGTTAGACAATACATTTCTGTTGTTTAAGCCACTCAGTTGTGGTACTTGGTTACAACAACACCGGCAAACTAATTCACTTGTTTGTGGGTAAATGAACTGGTATTTGCAGAGGGCTAAGGACATCTGGTAGGGTACTCACCTCGCAGTGCGGGACAGAAAGCAGTCATGTTTTCTGAGGGCAGGAGCTGATGGCCTAGTCATCTGATCTGCCAAGAAAGTCGACTTTATTTGCCAGAGTCTCAGCTCTACGTCTCTACATACATCTGAGTCACACTGTGCATTGGATCATGTAGAGACAACTCTGTGTGCTGGAAAGGAAAATAGAGAGAAATAACTTACATAGCACTCATGATTCTTTCCACCGTTTCCTACAGCTAGATCAAGTAGTAGTTAACCGAAGAAGCCACAACCTCCATTAATCCTTAAAAGAAGAACTGCCCCTGCTTGCATGAGACAAGTGACTGAAGGGATTTTCAAGGATAATTCTAGCTGCTTTTCCTTCACTTCACTCCATGCCTGGCTTGGTGACCTAGCTTCCCTCAAGATCAGACCCAAGTGATCCTCTGTCTCCCCCTTTCCTCCACTTGCCTCCTGGCAAACTCCTCTTGTTTCTCTAAAATTTTGCTCACCTGATGTCTATTCTGGCAGTCTGGTTCCTGTCATGTCATCATTTTATCTGTACTTTTCCTGTATTATAGACACATTGTTTACTATTGCATGTTTAATTGCGCTTTCCAGTCTTTGCATTATAAACTCATTGAAGTCAATGGTGCCTTACATGAGGGAGCCTTCATAATTGCTTGCTTTTGTTTTGGTAATTTTGAACTTTTAAAAAGAGTATTCCCCCCGCCCCCCGCCAATTTATTTCTCCAATCACTCAACAAAGGTCAAGTACTTGCTATATATACTTTCTTGAATACCAGCATCACAGGGATAATGCCACTGATTTATCATACTGTAAAACCCTCAGGGCCATGATCCTTTCTAGAGCTTGTTGCTCTGCTTTTAAATTTTCTTCTAGAGCTTCTCTTACTGTCAGGATGGATACTTTGTTGCTGTTGTTTCTCTATTGTCAACAGTTCATGCATTTCTCTTTTCTTCAAATCCTGATGATTCATTTTATACAACTCCAGTGGGTGACTCTGCTTTTCTTGTAGAATTCAATGTGCATGGACTTTGTGATAGCTATTTATATTTGAGAGACTTAAATATTTATTTTCAAGATTATTGCTTTTTACTTCATGGGAAAATTCACATTTGTAACCTTTTTAGCCAATGGGATTTCCAAACCTAATAGTAATTAAGTATCTGTAAAGAGCTCAAGGGCAAGGAACAGCTGTGATGTGGGGAACACCCTATGTGATTCAGACCAAGGTGACAAGGGCTCTTGGGGATACTTGAAATGAGAAGGGAATCAAATCTAAATCATCAGTTGAGTTCAATTATATATGTCGCTTTCATGTCCAATATTTATGTATTCATTTGTGTGTTTATTTATTTAGAGACAAGGTCTTGCTCTACTGCCCAGGCTGGAGTGCAGTGGTGCAATCATAGCTCACTGCAACTTGGAACTCCTGGCTTCAGGTGACCCTCCCATCTCAGATTCCTGAGTAGCTGGGAGTACAAGTGCACGTCCCCCAGACCTGGCTAATTAAAAAAAAATTATGTAGAGACAATTATGTGTTGCCCAGTTGTAAAATTATGTGTAAAATTATGTGTTGCCCAGTTGATCTCAAACTCCTGTGCTCAAACATTGCCTTCCTCCTACCCCTGCACCCCTCTCCAGCCTCAACCTCCCAAATTTTGAGCACGAGCCCCTGTGGCTGGCCCAATATTCATTAAAATAATGTACAGCTAAATTTGCTTTTAAATGCAAAAGCAATATGCGTGCATGTTGGGGAAAGAGCAAATAGTACTTCACGTATAAAAATGGAAAAGTAAAATAACCCACTCCACTCTTCAGAGATAATGATCGCTAACATGTTTTGCATGTAGCAGTCCATTCACTCATGTATTCGTTCACTCATTGTTTCATTTAGTGGATGCCTAGTGACAGCTTACCAAGTGTCAGGCTCTGTTCTAGGCTCAGAGGAATATACATCCATAAAGTGTTTTGGAGACACACACATGCACACATACTGTTGTTCAAAATGAGTTATCTGACATGCTCTTTTGTGTCTTGCTTTGAAAACATATCTAGCAGACAGTTCCAAATATCCATTTCATTTCTCTTTAATTTAAAGAAATGCAGGCGAATGTAGAGAAAAATTTCATAAAACATCTGGAGTATACTCAATGCCAGATTGAAATGCAGTCAGGGTGCTTAAAATTCAAAAAGAAAAGCATTATTGACAACACTGAAATTCCCTTCACATACCATCCCGAATCCTATTCCTTCCTTCCTTCTTCACAGAAACTCCTATCCTCCCAGTGCGTGTTTTTCCATGGAGTATTGTTTTATGTCTATATCTTTTCCCACTTACCATTATTGCTTTGGTTTCTACCCATCTTGAAACCCATGGATCCAGTCTATTCATTCGAGCTGTGCTCTGATGTACCATTGTGTGTCTGGGCCATATTGTGTTTATCCTGTTTTCTACTGATGATTTTAGGTCTCTCCCCTCACATTTTTAACTGAGGCACAGCACTCCACTGATTGGACAATTCATTTCACTCTTATTAATGAATATTTGGATTGCTGTTAGTTTTCACTGTTTCAAACACTGCTTCAAAGACTATTTTGAGTATCTGTCTTTGCATACTTGGATGAGTAAAACACATAGAAGGAATTCTTAGAAATTACTGTGGCAAATGGTATGTACATTTACAGTTTTGATTGGTACTATCACATTGTTCTCTAATTTATATATCAATTTGTACTCCCAGTATGAGTGCATGAAAATGCTTATTTTCCCACACATTTTCCAGTCTTGGTTTTGAAGACTTTTTTTTATCATTGCCAATCTGACGTGTCCTAGAAGAAAATTGTGCTTGAAATTATATATCTTTAATCATGAGTGAGTCATATCCTTTTATCCATTTGTACTTTTTTTCAAAGAACTTCCTGTTTTTGTCTTTATTCATTTTTCAGTTGAATTACTGGTATTTTTCCTCTTTGATTTGTTCCAACCTCTCACCAAAATCTAAAAAGTACTTAATATATTACTCAAAACCTAAAAGGTACTGAAAGGATATGCAGTGTGACACCTCCATCCTATTCTTGGTTTTCAGCCGCCCAGCTCGCTCCTTTATAGGCAACCATTGTTATCAGGGTTTGTGTGTATCTGTCTTTTCAGACCTGTTTTATGCATATATAAGCCAATATGTGTACATGGTCTTTTCTGTGCAGATGATAGCATATTGTGTCTATTACTTGGCATCTTACTTTCTTTTTAAACATACAGCCTGGTCATTATTTTATATTAGTACACAAAGAGCCCCTCATTTTATTGATTTACTGTGAAAAGTCTTATGACTATTCTTTTTTTAAATTGCTGCAGGGTTGTTTATTATTTATCCATTCATTCCCACCATTTTCCTGTTACAAACACTATCCCAAATAACTTTAGTAATTTCACAAATGGGCAAGCATAGATGTAGGGTAAATACCTAGAAACAGCTTCCATGCACCTCTGTTCATGGAAGTCTTTAAAAGTGAGTCTTGGTCATGACTTATTCAGAGGCAGATGTATTTCCTCACATTTTGGTTTCAGGACTTTGTTGGCACAAACTACACCCTATGCCAAGCTTTTTACTTTATACTGTTGCTGGGTCAATTTATAATTTTATGAATTTACACTTTTGATTGATATGGCCCGATGGCACTCCATAAAGTTTGAACCAGTTTATTCCTACATCAGAAAATGCAGAAATTTTTTTTTTTTTTTTTTTTTGAGTTGGAGTCTCACTCTGTCGCCCAGACTGGAGTGCAGTGGCTGCTCCCGGCCATCACAGCCTCAACCTGCTGGGCTCTGGCGATCCTTCCGCCAGAAAAATCTTGCTGAACTTTGCCTATTGTCTATTGAGGTGGACATCATTTCTATGTTATGTATGTGGAAATGGAAGGACTGCATGGTGTGCTGGGGGAGATGGACCTATCATGAGCTAGATAGAGTATCTGCCTGCTTAGAGTTCATAAGTTCCCTCTTATGTTCCTGTGCTTGCTTTCTTCTTATTTGTATTATCATAGTTTTGCATGTCTCTGTAAGCCTAGGCAGAATATGAATAAAAATAAAAATCCTAAAAGGTTGACTGGGATTGAAAAAAGAGAACCAGATAATTTAAAACTAGAAGAAGAAGATGGGAAAGATTCCTCCTCCTCGTCTCCCCAGCCTAGATGAAAGAAGTTTCTTTAGCCTTGCAAGGAGAGTGGCTATTAGTTTACAGAAAATAGCTTGAGAGACAAGGCTTCTGTTTTATAATCCTGTGGAGAAGAAACTTCTTCGTCAACTCTGAGAGCCAAAAAGTGGTGATATGACTATTATATTTGATATTTCTTTAGCATTCATTACTTTTATGCTGGAATCTCTTAAGTCCCGGAATTGCGATTTAAAATGTTTCAATCTGATGATGTCACTGATGAAATAAGACATGTTTATTAATTAAGATGAAGGCTCTTTGAACCTGATGTGAGTCAGTGGTCTTGTATCCTGGGGAAGAAGAGGTTGTATATGTTTTAATATCCTCCTGGAAATTGGCTGACCCAGAAGCTCAGCCTAATGAGATCTGGACAGCCGGCTTCTAGGAGGACAATTGATTGTGACATGCTGTGTTTCATGTGCCAGATCTACTGTGGTGTAAATGACTGAATCTCCTGATGCCTGCCTGGCGAGGAATTGCATTTCTTTAAAGAGCCATTCCAAATATAACTTTTGCATGGAAATAAAACTAAGCAGAAATGAATACCCCCTTCTGAAATTCAAGTGAATAGCTCTCTGACTTCAGAAATGAAAGCTTCCTAAGAGGTGCATTGCAAAAATAGGGAGCAAGCCAGTCTTGCTAACAACTCATTTGCTTGCAAGGTAACCGGATGTTCTCCTCTGTGTGTATTTCAGATCTATTCCCTTCTCTCCATCAGGGATGTCCTCCCCCAGCTGAGGCAGCCAATCACTGAGACCATGCCCAAGGCCTCCATTGTAATGTACAGAGAGACTGGGGAGTGGTGTACAGTGGTAGCCTTTGAACATTGTAACAGCGACACCAGCTGGCCTGCTCTCTCTGGAACATGCCCGGCACTGTGCTGGATCACACCCTTTCCATCTGACTGTTGTTCCCTTGCCTGGACCGCTCATCTGCCTGGCTTGTTTCTCATTTCACTCCAGTCTTTGCTTAAGTGTCATCTCAGAGAGAACGTCTCCTACCTCCCACCTCCCAACCCATCTTACCTTGCTTTATCTTTCTTTATAGCGATTATTTTATCTTAGAGTAAATATTGGTTTATTTCACTTAAGGAATCGAAACATCTTGAGGGGGTGCTCTATTAATTTTGTTAACCTTTTAAATACTGTATTGCCAGAGCCTGGAATAGTGCCTAGAATACAGCAAGTGCCCAATAAATATTTGTTGTGTGCATGAGTGAATATATTCTTGTGTACATTCTCAGGGCCCACTTTCCTTTGTGAGCATCCACTACCCTGCATTTTAAAGATCCCCTTGGCCTCCTCTCCCACCATGGTTGTTATGTGGCAGACTCCAAAAATCTGGTTGCAGCATTTTCTGGTGATTCTATTTTCTCAGGCCTGTACTTGAACTGCTGACTGCGGAATGTGTAAGCCAGTGGATCCTTGAATGTCTCAAGCGAGTTATGGGTTGTAGGTTTTTAGTGATAAGGAAAGTCAACTGAGGATATCACATTTTAGCTTTAAAGATTTTGGTTGAGTGGGGAATAGCATCTGTGAGGCTCAGGAGGAACATGAACAAGACATGTCTTAAAGGCCCAGGGATCTGGCTAGATTGGAGGGGTCTGGTTTGAAGGGAGACATAATTATAGCAACTGTCCGTTAATTGCTTATTATGTGTTGGACTTCTCACTAAGGGCTTTTCACACATTATTTTTAAAAGATGAGCATTATTACCTTCATTTTACAAATGAGAAAATTGAGACCCAGGGAAGTTAAATAATTTGCTAAGGATAAACAGCACTAAGTGTCTGAACTGGAATTTGAACATGACATTATATATTTGTCATACAAACCTTGACATTTTAAGAGTACCGGCAATGATTATGTCAGGGCAACAAATGCAAATTAGGGTTGTCTGGGTAAATCAAGATGTATGTTTGGTCACTCTGACTCCAAAGCCTGTACTTACTTGATTTGAGGGTAGGATTACATTGTGGATAGCTTTAAAGTAAATTGGGGAGGCCACGTAAAAGGGGGTTATAGACTGATTAACTTAACAGTGCTGTATAGCACAGGATGGAATAGAAGAGAGATGCGAGGCCAAAGGAATAATTAGTGGGTGACTTCATTAAAAATTGGTTAGATGTGATGAAGCTTGAAATTAAACGATAGAATATGAGGGCGGTGAGGTGTCCTATACATTGTTTACAATAAAAAATTCCCAAAACTCAAAGAAGGATACAGTGGATCCCCATTTTCCCAGATGAAGAAATTGCCTGATTTTTAAAAAATTTTCTTTATCTTCTTTTCTCTTTCTATTTTCTTTGCTGAAGCATTTAAAGCAAACCCAACATGACATCATCTTCCCTTTCACCACAATGTGCATTTCTAAAGAATATGGACATTACCTACTACCCACAGTATCGTTACCAACTTGCCAAAATTAATAAGAATTTTAATTTTTTACTCTTAATTATCATTATTAGGTATAATACTCACATTTTTCAATCCTCATTTTACTGTTTCTTTCTTTCCCTTGAATCAGAATCCCAACAAGGAAGAAAAAAAAACAACCACAAAATGCTTTGACTCTCCAAAACTGAGTCAAAAAGTTTTGAACTTGATAGACCAGGAAAATTGGTTAACTGGCTAATGGGAAGCAGAGTTTGAAAAAGAGAAAGTGGTTGCAGAAAAAGATGGAAAGAAGTCCAGAAATTTTTTTGTTTTAATTTTTTATTTTAAGTAACTTAAAACCTTTAGAAATATTGCAAGAACCGTACAAGTGAACACCTGTTTATCCTCTACCTAGATTCATCAATTATTAATCCTTTCCCACACCATCAAGTACTTCAGCATGAATTTCATAAATCCTCCTACATAACCACAGGGAAATATGAACTTCAAGACATTTGACATTATTATAACACTTTCATCTACTATGCAGTTAATGTTTACATTTCTCAAATTTCCCATTGATGTTCTTAATAGTTTTTTTCAAATTAAGTATCTTGTCGGGGTACTACACAAATGATGTGTCCTCAGTGTATCACATCATGGTGTCATTTTGTCTTGTTGTTGGTGAAATTAAGTTGGATTATTTGGTTAAGGTGGTGTTGTCCAGATTTCTGATATCTAATCCTGTTCCTCAGTAGTTATTTGCCTAGTGCTTTCAGCATCCATCAGTTATTCTTGCCTTAATCAACCACCATTGTGGTTGCTAAATGGTGATGTTCTATTTCTATCATTTCTTTTCCACTCATTAGGGAGCTTTCTGTTGTATCAGAAGCATTCTGATACCATGTAACAGGAATGGGGGAAACCTGCATATTTCATTATTTTCCAAGGACTTGATGGTGATTGTGAGTGGCCTGAGCTGAGCTCAGGGAGTGCAGTGAATAAGGCTGGAGACATGGAGACATAGCAATAATAGGGGAAGAAAGGATGGGTGTGTCTTCGGTTGTCAAGGAAACTTTATTTAGCCTGGCATTCTCAGTGGAGGCTCACGAGGGCTCAGGCTCAGCTATCGTAAAACATTCCTTTTCATCTCCACACTGGCTGCAGGATTTCCAAGGCCATAGCTAATAAGCAGGCACAGATATAGTTGCCACAGAAGTTGGCTTGTTTTGTGTTTAAGTGGAAAGAAGGTGACCTTTGGTCATTTCACTCCTTTCCTTTTCGTTTGAGGTTTTGTTTTCTGACATTCAGGAACTGTACAGGGGAGAGGTTCAAAGCAAATGAGAAGATGTATTGTTTATATTGGATTCTAGGAAGTTGTTTTGGGACCCGCTGGGCTCTTACTAATCTCAGTCTCATTAGAAGTTTCTAACTCTGCTCTCAACACTGTCATGAGGAATAATTGGAAGACTTTGATAAAATATTGGGTTCACTAAGCCAGGATCAGAAGCCTGGTTCCAGCTTGTTTGACTGAGAGAAAAATAAGTTCATGTCCAAAGACTGCCCTGGGCCTTGACCAGTCAGCTACAATAGCTCTGCTATGGGTCACAAAGGGGGAACTGCTGAACTCCCAAAGCACATTATGATGAGGCCTTACCAATCCCTCTTGACAAATGGTCAAAGCTCCACACTTAGCATCTTATGATTCTGTATTCTGGGAGGGTTTTGTACACAGTAGATACCTTCTTCACCGAATGATGGATATTTAGAAATGTGATGGGTCTCAGAGCCATTCATTATATAATGGGACCTAGTACTCAACAGAATGCTCTGATAATGACAACTTAACATTTGTAGATGAGGAAACCAAGGTGCAGAGTGGTTAAGCCACCTGTCCAAGGCCACATAGTCATTAAATGGTAGAGCTGGAATTCTCTGCTCTTCACTGTGATACTAACTACCTGTTCTTCTTCATCTCACATCTTGGAGTTTTTGTTGAAGCAGCCAGTTGTTTTTAGCTCCTCAAACCTGTCGTAGTATCTCAGTACCCCTGTAACTTTGCACATGCTGTTCCCTCTCCCTGGAGTTCCTTCCCTTTACTTAGATTTCTAGTCTTAAGACACAGCTCAGTTATCATCTACCCTCTGGTAAGCCTTTCCTCACTCCTCACAGCTCCCCCAATCTAGCTCACTGACATTGAACCTTGTGTACCTACACCTGCCCATATAGCACACCTACTTCATTTTATTTATGTATCTGTCTTCCCAGTAGACAGTGCGTCTATTAACAGCATGAATTGCAGCTTTTCATCCCTGCATCTTTAGTACCTAGTGCAGGGTCTGGGGCATATTCATACCTATTAAACATTTTTGGAAATATAGTCTGACCATGTCATTATATAGATGAAAAAACTTAGGTGTCCAGAGGGTAAGTGACTTGCCTAATGTAATGGAACCAGTAAATGGAGAACCAGAACTAAAACTGAATTCTCTCATCTCCTGGTCTTAGCCTCCTACCTGTTGTGAACAGGTGTTTTGCCAGTGTTGATCTTGAGTTGAAAAGCCCAGAGAACTAACTATTCATGATGTACTGTAGCTGCTACAACCAACACCCCACCTCTGGGGCATTTATTTCATGTCTAGTACTGTTCTAAGTATAACGCAGGTTATTTACATTGATTTAGGATGATCCTGTAAGGTAGTGTTATTATCTGTTGTCTTAGTCCATTTTGTGCTATTATAACAAAATACCGGAGACTGGGTAATTTTTAAAGAACAGAAATCTAGGCTGGGTGTGATGGTTCATGCTTATAATCCCAGCACTTTGGGAGGCCAAGGCTCAAGGATCACTTGAGCCCAGGAGTCTGAGACTAGCCTGGACAACATAGTGAGACCTCATCTCTACAAAAAATAAAAAAATTAGCAAGGCATGGTGGCACAGGTAATCGGGAGACTGATGCAAAAGGATTATCTGAGGTCCGGGAGATTGAGGCTGTGGTGAACTATGATTTTGCCACTGCACTCCAACCTGGGCAACAGAGTGAGACTCTGACTCAAAAACAAACAAACAAGCAAACAGAAAGCAGTAACAACCACAAAAACAGAACAGATTTATTTCTCAGAGTTCTGGAAGCTGAGTATCCAAGATTAAGGTGCTGTCAGGGCTAGCATCTGGTCCTCACATGGTGCCAACCTCTTTTATAAGGGCATTCATCCTATTCACGAGGGAGGGAGCCCTCATAACCTAAGTACCTCTTAAGGACCCCTTTCTTTTTTTTGTCACAGCTGGGACTACAGGCATGCATTGCCATGATTAACTTATATTATTATTTTGGGGGTTTTTTTTGTATAGACGAAGTCTCACTATGTTGCTCAGGTTGGAGTCGAACTCCTGGGCTCAAGCAATTCTCCTTCCTCAGCCTTTCAAAGTGCTGGGATTACAGGTGACAACCATTGCATCTGGCTGGACTCTTTTTTTTTTTTTGGAGTTGGAGTCTCACTCTGTCACCCTGATTGGAGTGCAGTGGCATGCTCACGGTCACTACAACCTTGACCCACTGGGCTCAGGTGATCCTTCTGCCTCAACCTTCCAAGTAATTGGAACTACAGGCATGCACCACCACCCCCGGCTAATTTATTTGTTGTAGAGATGAGGTCTTGTCAAGTTGTCTAGGCTGTTTTCAAACCCCTGAGTTCAGGCAATCATCTTACCTCTGTCTCAGTGCTAGGATCACAGGCTTGAGCCTCCACACCCGGCCCTACTTCTTTTTAAACAAATTTTTAAAACTTTCGATTCAGGTCATGATACAAATGCATGTGTGTTCCATAGGCGTATTGTGTACTGGTTGGGCTTCCCCAGAGAGTGAATATTGGGACCCGATAGATACTTTTTAAACTACCCCCTCCCTGCCTTCCTCTCCTCTCTTCATACCATCACATTGGCCACCTGAGTTTTAGAGGGGACACATTCAAGCCACAGCACCCCTCTTTATGGATGAAGAAATTGAAGCACAAAAAATTCAAGCAAATGACCCAGGTCTCTTCACATGTACACAGGTAGCAAGGATGGCACTGGAATCCGAATCTACACAGGGAGTGTAGGTCTTGAGTTTGAGTTCCTGCCCCATCATTTGGTCTGAGTGATCTCCGGCAACTTCTTCGACCTTCCTGAGCCTCTACTTTCTTATTTGGGAGTGGGGAGCTTTCTCTGCTGAATCTGGGAGTGAGAATCTGCTTTCTTTGCATGATTGCTGGAAGGATTCTGGGTGATAGCCATCACATTTCACTTACAAACTTTTTCCTAAGCTCACAAGGTGGAAATGGAGGAAATGTGAAGAAATGGAGGCCCAGAGAGTTTCTGTAATTGGACCAGCATTCAAATCAGTCACTTAGCTTGTCAGTGCTGAAGCCAGAGCTTGAAACCAGTTCTGACTGGTTCCAATCGTCTGCCCGGCCTGCTCGGCCGCACTGTGTAAGCTCTTAGCTTGCTGGTGATTTATGATGCACAGCCTAGGCTCGCTTCTCTACCCTCCCCCCTTCCTCTAAGGCACTCTGAGAACCTTAGAGTGGAAGGGGGTGATTCTTAGAGAATTACGACTTGACTGATGCATGATAAAATAATAATAAATAACATGTATATAAATTTAAGGAGACTGGAGCCCATTTATTTAACACAATTGTGAGTGGTGGTCGGTAGGTTTTTTTATGAGAAATACTACATGCTGAAATACTGTAAAAATGACTCTAGGGCACATGGCCTACACAAGCTATGGTAAAATCTGATTTACATCTGCAGGAACTAGCATCTTTAACTTATTTGTGCTAAGAATTATGTCTTTCTTAATTTTTGTGGGGAAGAGAGGGAGATAGAAGAGTAGGTTGATACAATTATTTTATTTAAAAATTAAAATATTTTTTTGAAAAAATCCAAGTGAGTTCAAGGTGTAGACAAGGAGAAAAGTTCTTTTTCACCCTGCCCCTAATTCTACTTTCTGTCCCAGGGAAGCCATTGTGAACAGCTGAGCCTTTTGTCGCCTGGAAGAACAAAATGGGGTTTAGCTGATGCACATTCTCACAGCATTGTCTGTGAGCTCACGTGGACCTCAGTACAGGCCAACACATGTGATTCAAACCACATTTCTTTCAAAGATCCTTTGGGCAAACTTTTCTGGTGAGCAACAGAGAAGAGGGCTGTAAATGGAATCATGCTTTCCAGGAATGTCTTAAGGGAGAAAATGCCACAGGAATCCACAAATATTTGGCAGTGATCCGTGCCCCCTCTCCCTGGATTCACGAAAGGCGGCAACACGGGGCACCGAGCCCAGCGTGCTGTGGGGGTGGGGTAGGGGGTCCAGCGGTCCCATTGTCAGGGCCACTCGGCCCCAGCCCTTATCTGCAGCACGGCTTTGTCCAGGCTTCCAACCTCCAGGAGACCTCGGGAGCCTCCCTCTGGCCTGTGCAACCTAAGTACTGCCTCTTCTACAGGTACTAGAAATGACTGAAGGACAGATCTGCCCAGTTACATGCTAGGCGGAACTGCGTGCTATGTGCATATAAAATAAAATCACGGTCCACCCATGGGGGTAAGCACGTGGCTGGTAGGAAGCTACAAGGGCCAGACTGGTCCCAGATATTTTCACAAGAAGAGCCTCTTGGGCAGCATTTTTTTAAATGAACTCTTTGCTTGGAGGGCTGGTGAGTGTCATGGTTAATTCTCATAAAAGCCAGTGTGTGTCAGTTCTGCAAGGAAAAGCCACTCCAGTCCATTAAAGGAGAGGAAATGATACGGGGGAGAAAAGTAGACCAAAGGTATTCCCGTTGCATTGGAAATGAAGGAAGGGGATTTCCCACTCCTGAGTACTTGGTGATATTCTTGGAGGCAGGAGAGATCCATTTTATAAGTCTAATAACGTGGCCTGGCTTCTAAAAGTCTGAAGCATCAATCCTTATATTACAAACCAAACCAAAGCGTTTAGTCATGTTGCTGTGAGGATTAGAGGGGTTTAACGAAAGTGTTCTGACAAACTGAAGAGTACAGCGCAGGGAATGGTTGTTCAAGCATATCATTCACGTACCAAATTCAGATAGACTCCACTTAGCCACACCAGAAAGAGATAATATACTCACTCAGAAAATGTAGTCAACTCCGGGACCAAAGCAATGGAGTTGAGCCCTTCCAAAATCTCCTTCTTTGGTCTCAGTGTACTCCTTCCATTGTAAATGACTGTAAATACATTCAACCAAATGGGTCTACTGGAAAATGGGGTTAAGTACGTTTTTTAGAGATGCCACACTTAATCTTGCAAGTGACAACTTCTTGAGTTGTAGCATTTTCAATGGAGATTTTTTCAAAAGGCATTTATTTGCTGACCTTTTAATTTCATACACACCCAACATATGAGGGACCAAAAAAACAAAACAAAACAAAAAACCCCAAACAGAGTTTATTTATGATCAATTGTGTATTTATTTTTACATGTTTAACTTTAGTCACCTTCAAAGTAATCTCTGTTTGATGTCATACACCTATTGAGACACTTTTTCCAGTGCTCAAAACAGTTTTTGAACTAGTCAATTCTGATGCCATTTAGCACTTCGGCCATTTTTTGTTTTACCTCTTCCACACTGGCCAAACATTTCCTTTGAGGACTTTTTTTCATCTGGGGAAACAAAAAATAAAATCAGGGTGAGATCAGGTGAATAGGGTCATGCGGTATTTGGCCAAAAATTGGCATTTTTGGTCAAAAACTGATGAACACTCAGTGTGGTGTGGGCAGGTTGTTCGTGTAAGTCACCCATAATGAAATAGGCAGACAAGTTGAATGAATCTCCCCCCAAAAATTCACTGAAGCAGAATGCATCCTCTCATGTCAACACTGGCTGTACCCTGATGCCGATGGTTTCCTAGAACACTTACCAGGCGGGAGAAACCTAATTAATACAGGCTTCCCCCAGAAGATAATTCTGCGTCTTTTGGGATTCCCCTTTGTAAATCAACTTTTGGGTGGGTAAGAGTCCTCGTTCAAGGTCAGCTGTCTTCGGAGACTGTGTGTGGTCTCCTGCCCTTGCACTAACTCAGCCCCAGTTGCTCTCCTTTTCTTGTAGGGACCTGAGGTTGTCACAAGTTGTCATTACTGGAGGCTCATCGACCTTCTCTGAGCCAGGGTTGCTCAGAAATGCACTGCTCCAACACACCTACTGGGCTAACCACTCCAACAGGAATAGTAGCTGACTGGGGTAGAGTTTGTTTTCTTTGTCAGGTTGGGTAGGCCATAGTAGTCAGCGACTTAAACACGAATTAGCTGTTGCTGTTTAAGTATTTTGAGGATGTGATTAACCTCTACAATTAGTTGACTTTAAATAAAAGACATTGCCTTTAATAATGTAACTGGCTTTATCCAATTGAGTCCTTTAGTAAGAGCAAAAACGGAGCTTTCCCAAGAAAGGAGAAATTCTGCCTCAACCACTGTAGTATCCACTCCTGCCTGACTTTCCAGCCTGCTGACTGCCCTATTGACTTCAGACTTGTTAGTCTCCACAATTCCTTAGAATAAGTGTCCGCTACATCTATATCCGCATGTTTCTATACATTGTCTTTCATTGGTTCTTTCTCTCTGGAGAACCCAGGTAGATTCAGGTAGTTATTCCCAATGCTTGGGAATTAGGAGTGGAAGGAGTATGTAGTTAGAGAAAAACCCATCTCTCTCCCTGAAGAGTGAAATGAGCAATGTACCCTGTATTGGGATGCCGAGTCTGTGTTCACCAAGTGCTTTCTCTGAAGCGTCCATCTATGTGTAGACAGTGTGACTTTGTGAGCGATGAGGATATTCTCATCTACCCTAAGCTTGTGGTTTGGAGGTTAGGTGACTGACTTTGCATCAAATAATGGGCAGATGAATGTGTACTTGTATGTCTTAAGTTAAAATGTCCAAGGCCTGATTTCTTCCTTTTTTCTTTTTCAATTAACCTGTCAGAACTCAGCACACCTACTATCCTGATTCAATGTAGATTTAAACATTTTCATGCAGTGACTTGGCTCCTTAGACATTTTTTTTCCTTGATAAAAGGTAAACTGATTTAAGCATTTCAAATAACCAGAAATGTCTAAATTTGTTGAAAGTCACGAGGTGCTTTTCTGTTGAGAGAAGACACACTTTCATTTTAGAAATCTGAATCAGGAAGTCTTATGTAAGAAAAAATCCTGTGTGTTCAGGATGGTATGGCTGTAGACAGGAGGTTCTAAAGCATAGAAACAAAACCCAGCAAGCTTAGGCCAATGAGGGAAGATAAAACTCAACTGTCCTGAATTATCTCAGTTTGTAATCTAAGATCCCTTTCCTATGGGCACTCTGGAGGAAGGGCCGGTGGCCCACACAGACCACATAAATGTTTATATTTTCACCAACTGGCCCTGCATCTTGAGTTAAATCTGGATTCTTCTCCAGAAGGAATGTCTTGGACCTGGAAACCTGTGCTCTCATCCATCTTACCAGCCATTTTGTGTACGTAACTCTTGGAAATGGTACGAAGATCTTAAGCCAACTTAGCCATAAGCCCCATCTGATATACCTTTTCCAGGATAACACTGTCACTTGAGAGCATTTCCCTTAAATATTTTGGCAGTAGAGACTAGCCAGCCTCAGTTGTTTACATTGGTTGTGAACATCTGTTTTGTAGATTAGGACAACTTGACCGGTAGTAAAGCTTTAGAAAGGCATATGGACATGTGTTAGGCCTGGGATGGCTATTCAAGCTTTGTAGATGATGAATAAGAAACAAGCAGGATGAGTGGTTTCATCTGAGCTATAGTGCACTGTATTTTGTAGTGATTTTTATGAGTTCAAATGCTTTTTCATACATTCTATTTTCTGAATACAGAAAATCAAATCTTGGAGTGAAGATGTCTTTTATTTATTTATTTATATTTTTTTTAAAATGAGAAAATTCAGTTTATTTAGAAAGTAAATTGGAGAGAGAGAGAGAGAGAGGAGATTCACCTCCTCAAGGTAGGGAAGGGGGCCAAAGTTTAAGAAAACATGGCCAGGTCATAGCTCAAAGAGCATGTGGCCACTCCATGACTTAGCAAGACAATGGTGGCGATGGTCTGGCAATGGCTGAAGATATCTTTTAAAATCTTGCTTTATGTTTGTGCCGACCTATAGGTTTCTCCACATCTCTCTCTCTCTCTCTGCATGTGTCATGTGTGTACATTCTTCCTGAGGAAGAAATGAGTTTTTTTCTCATTCTTTGGTCAAATTGGCAGGATAGGCTATAGTTAGAGGTGGCATGCAGCTAGAAAATGCTAGGGATCTTATAAGGTAAGCCTTATTTTAGCTAGGGTAGGTAATGCCATTTGCTATAACAAACAAGCTCAAGTCTCAGTAAAAAATATTTATCACTCGCTGCTCTGTCCACTATAGAGAGTGCAATGAGTTGGGTGGAATGGTCTGGAGACCCTAGCTCACTCTATCTAATGGTTCTGGCAGCTCCTTAGACTCCAGAATTTTTCACTGGATCTTCATTCAAGAGGATTTGTCTGAGTGATGAGTAAAGAGGGCGTGTGGGAAGGATCTTTTAGGAGGTTTCAGGGGCCGGCACTGGACGTGGTATGCATACGCATTTACCCACATTCCACTGGCCAGAACTCAAGTCTCATGGTCTTGACAGCAAAGGGACCCAGAGAATTGAGTCCGGCAGTGGGCCAAGGAGGAACAGGTAACACACAGACAGCCAAGCACTTGTGTTCTACACCACCAGAAGAGGGGACGAGCGAATTGAAGGCTGTGGGATACCAGAGTGGAGGCCAAACACACTAGTATGTCTGTGTCAGTGCCTACATAGCAGGCACTGTGCACAACACTTTTCTTTGGATGAAATGATCTTGCACACCCTGTGTAATGCCAGCACTCTAGGGAGTCAATCAACACTTTGTGAACTGCCTGAATCTGTGTTTTATGTGGAGTCCACTGCCTTTTCCCCCTCAAGATTTGGTCTAGACTAAGCAGGCTGCCATATTTGTTTGTCAGTGCCTACAGAAAAACATGCCTGGAAATGAACACTTATAATTGAATTTTAATTAGATGTTCAAGCCTAGTTTTTGCAAGTCTCTAACTTGAATTTGAATTCATTTTATTCTATGTGCAAACCTGATACTTTTAGAAAAATATAAATAACCTCTTTTACCTTGATCAGTGTTGATTTAACACTTGAATTAACAGATTAATCCTCCTTAGCACAGAGCCATGCACGAGACCCCCAACCACGTGTGTTTAAAGTGGTGCCACTGAAGGCAAAAGAGCAACTCTGTGGTCTCTCCACAGAGAGGCACTTAACACTATTTACACTCTTAATTAGTCACATTTGCCGAGTAAACACAAGTACCCAAGAGGGCCGACTTGTAGATATTATCAGCAGAATCTTTCCAAGAGCACTTAAGCTTGGCACAAGTCTGATAAATCAACTGCAAACAACCGGGGATTTTAAATTCTCTATTGACTTTACAAGAGAACATTACAAGGGTGGAATTTCGCTAGGCCTATCTTGGGCCAGAACATGGATCAAAATAAGCCAATTAGGGAATAGAAATATCTTAATCAAAGATGAGTTTTAACTAAGATAAGGAAAATGGCCCTATCACACACGGATACTAACACGGACTTTTCGTATTTTATCTTCTGTGGCTCAGACATCGCAAATCTCATAGAGAAATACACACATGCGTGTGCGCACTCACACACAACCTATCTGAGAAGCTCCAGCCACATGTGCAATGAATAGAGCCGGGTCAAAGTGCAGTGAGAGGATGCAATAGAATCCCATGTAACTGAAGACTTTCTGCAACTGCTGTACCCTGACTTGGGGGCTGGGGCAGGGGTGGTGTATGTGTGTGAGAGAGACAGGGATAGACAGACAGGCCCTGACTTCCAGAACTAGTTTTTGCAGACTTGGTTGCTCTTCACAGAAGGCCCGTCATGAGGCTTGCAGTCAGGGATGCTCACTCCCAGGACCCACACTGTGGAAGAGTGGCAGGAAGCAGAGAGAAAGGTCAACACAAGCAGCAGCAGGATATAGAAAGATGCACCTCTGCAGTGACAACCATGCACCCTCAAGAGCAGGCAGCCCTTGTTTTCTTTTCTTTCTTTTTTTTTTTTTTGAGTTGGAGTCTCACTCTGTCGCCCAGACTGGAGTGCAGTGGCCGCTCCCGGCCACCACAGCCTCGACCTGTCGGGCTCCGGCGATCCTTCCGCCTCAGCCTTCCAAGTAGCCGGAATTACAGGCATGTGCTACCACGCCTGGCTGATTTTTTTATTTATTGTAGAGATGAGGTCTCGCTGCCCAGGCGGGTCTTGAACCCGCGGGCTCAGGCAATCCACTCACCTCAGCCTCCCAAAGGCGCGGGATTACAGGCTGAGCCACCTTGTTTTCTATACCTTCTGGGCTACAGTACAAACCCCTGCCTCCTCAGCACGTGCAGTTAAAAAAACACAAAACAGGGCTTCAGTAGTGTTGCCAGGAGTTTTGACACTGGTTCTCACCTTAAGCTTGACCGTGGCTCCAAACCAATGTCTTTTCCACCACAGATCCAGGACCAGGAGTGTGTGTGGGGGGGTGGGTATTGGTGAACATTTTCCCCCTCAAAAAACCAAGATTTGAGTCTATCTCCTGTTGGCTAAAGCTGAATTGTTTGCTGACTCCCAAACCAAACACATGGAGGAGGTAAGAGGGACTGGGATATGCTACTTGGCTCAGACCAGAAAGTCTCCCACCCTGTGGGTCTCAGAGACCCCCTTTGACCCTTGAAAGTTATTCAAGGACCCACAGAGTTTTTGTTTATGCCTATCAGCTTTTAGCATATTTGAAGATAAAATGGAGAACATTTTAATGCATATTTGTTAGTTCGTTTAAAAATGCTGGTGATAAGCCCTTTCTATAAATAACATGATTTTGTTAACAATAACTTCATTTTCTAAAAGCAAAAATAGTGCAAAGAGTGGCATTGGTTTTCATATCCCTTCAGATCTCTTTAACATCTGGCTTGGTGCAAGTCAGCTGGATTTTTCATTATCTGTGTCTGGATTTGGTCTGTTGAGGACCTATCTTTTAGTTTGGTTGAAGTACATGTAATAGGAACATCCAGTCTCACAGAGATATGTAGTTGTAAAAGGGAGAGTTTTAGTAGTCTCTTCAGATAATTGTGGATGCTTTTCTTTCCACACCAAAACTCAAGTGTTAGTTTTCGAAGGCAACTTGCAATGTGGAATCTGGAACTCATATGAATGAATTTTTGATACTTTGATACATTAGCATCCATTGATCTGTTTTCGACTCTATTTTAAAATTTTATTTGTATAAATTTATGGAATACAAGTGTAATTTTGTTAACGTGGATAGATTGCATAGTGGTGAAGTCAGGGCTTTTATGATATCCATCACCTGCATAATGAACATTGTATCCATTAAGTAATTTCTCATCATCTACACGTCCCCCTTCCCCCCACTTCTTCCACTATGAATGGATCTTTTTTCATATGCAGGATTTTGTGACTGTGTAACTAAATGTATTTTAATAGAAGATTTATAATCCTTTATTTTTTTAATCAACAGTAGACCCTTTCAGCCAGTGAAATTTTAAGCAGAACCCTAATCTATGAAATAGACCAAACTACCGCTGAGTGGTTGAAGGGAAAGGCAGTCTGTGGGGTTGGGTACCCTCAGGTCCTTCCAATCCCTGGGTAGCCCCTGAGGTGCTTGGATGAACTACTGGGGTTCCCAGGTACCTACAGGTTTGAAATCTCTCTTCCAACAGCATAATCTTCAAACATCAGCTTGTGTCTACAGCTGTAGAGGAGCAAAGTTGTTTTACTGAAAACCCTGTGGGGAAGTGGTTTGCTTTGTTTTCCTGTATGCTAATCTGGACATCTTTTCAGATGTTTTTCCCTAACCCTAACCCCAACACCTAACTTGAGGTGTGATGGGTGTAAGTCGTAGCATGCAGAAAATCATTCCTGGATGAGAGACGGTGTGCAATGTGATGGGAAGGAAGGCACTTGGACAGGAGAAGAAAGCCCAGGGTCTTGGTCTAGCCCTCTCACAACTCACTGTGTGATTCTTAGGCAAGCCACTCTCTGTCTGGGCCTCAGTTGTCTGGTGTCATATCATTCTCGGAATAAGAGGTGGCTCTTAATTGGTTGGTCACAGACCTATGTGAGAATTTGAAAATGCTCAAAATGAGTATGTATGGATAAGTTCAGTTTTGTACAAAATTTCAGAGTTTTTGTGTACTGCCTAGAAATGGGAAGAGAGGGATTTCTTGTGTTAAAAATTCTAGTATTGGATTAATTTTAAGGTTTCCTTTCTTTGTAAAATACCATGCAAATGTGGTATTATTGAAAAATAAATTGCTTTTGTGGTTCCAGATAATTAAGACTTAGTAATTTAGATTTAGTAATTTGGTCATTTCAGTGTCTTTTTTATCGGTGATTGTTATTGTTTTGTTTTGTTTTGTTTTGTTTTTTGAGTTGGAGTCTCACTCTGTCACCCAGACTGGAGCGCAGTGGCCTCTCCCAGGTGTAATCCCGCGCCTTTGGGAGGCTGAGGTGAGTGAATTGCCTGAGCCCGCGGGTTCGAGACCCGCCTGGGCAGCGAGACCTCATCTCTACAATAAATCAAAAAATCAACCGGGCGTGGTAGCGCATGCCTGTAATTCCAGCTACTTGGAAGGCTGAGGTGGAAGGATCGCTGGAGCCCAGCAGGTCGAGGTTGTGGTGGCTGGAAGCGGCCACTGCACTCCAGTCAGGGCAACAAAGTGAGACTCCAACTCAAAAAAAAAAAAAAAAAGAAAGAAAGAAATAGGAAATCAAATTATAAGAATAATGTATATAGATAGGTGTAATAATTTGTAAGCATACACAGACCTCTTTTTTCTAAATATGTATTTTATATTTTTACTGAAAAAATAATTTTATTGTTTTGTGACTTTTTTCCCAGATACTTTGAGAAAAGTCACACAGAAGAAATTTCAGCTTTCAACTAATTTTGACAAGGTAATTTTTCATTGATGTACTTGTTATTAAAAATGCAAAGTGTGAGAACATTTTGGCTAAATTGTAGGTAAATCTTTAAACAACTGGCTATTTAATACGTAATTTTAGAAACTTTTTGACTAAGAACTTCTATGGAATATTGAGCCACCTTATAGATCCCATTTGAACTACAGCAGAAATTTCAAAAGTAGCATTTGAGGAAAATCTTTCAAGCTGTATGTTACTTAAAAACTAAAATTTGTAAAAAAATAAATATTATGCTACTTTCTTAGCCAAGGGAGGAGAATCTCTAACTTAGTAGAATTGTTTGAAAATCCCTAGAAACAGTGATTGTACACTTTGTTTTAAAAGGAAGTTCATGGCTGGGCATGGTGGCTCACATCTATAATCCCAGCACTTTGGAAGGCCACGGCTGGAGGATTACTTGAGCTCAAGAGTTCAGGACCAGCTTGGGCAACATAGCAAGACTTCTTCTCTACAAAAAAAAAATTAGCCAAGCATGGAGGCATGCACCTGTAATCCCAGCTACTTGGGAGGCTGAGGCCTGAGCCCAGGAATTCGAAACTGCAGTGGGCCATGATGATACCACTGAACTTCAGCCTGGGTGGCAAAATGAGATCTTAACTAAAAAAAAAAAAAAAAAAGTAGGCTGGGCTCGATGGCTCAAACTGTAATCCCAGCACTTTGGGAGACCAAGGTGAGTGGATTGCCTGAGCCCGCAGGTTCGAGACCAGCCTGGGTAACTTGGCGAGACCTCGTCTCTACAATAAAATTTAAAAATAACTGGGCGTGGTAGCGCACATCTGTAGTTCCGGCTACTTGGAAGGCTAAGGCAGAAAGATCACTGAAGTCCAGCTGGTCGATGCTGGGGTGGCCGTGAGCGTGCATACCACTGCACTCTAGCCTGGGTGAATGCACGAGACTCCAACTCAAACAAACAAACAAACAAATAAATAAATAATGTAGTTTGTTTAAAAAGTAGTTTCCTTTGGCAGGGCATGGTGACTCACACCTGTATTTCCAGCACTTTGGGAGGCCGAGTTGGGAGGATCACTTGAGCCCAGGAGTTCAAGACCACCTTGGGCAACATAGAAAAACCATGCCTTGTTATTATAATAAAAAAAAATAAACAAATAATAACAATAAAGTAGTTTTCTATTTGAACAAGGTTTACTGAACTCCTGCTTTGTGTGAGTACTTGGCTAGACTTGAAGAAAGGTAGAGATGAAGTCTCAAAAGGCTTGAAGCCAGAAGGCAGGGACAATACCTAGCTAATGTTTTAACAAGGACACCCAGAGGGCTGGAGCGGGTAGGGAGATATTCTGCTCGCAGTCTGGAAACCAGTTGAGCAAAGAAGTCGAGATATGAAAGAAGCAAGCCCCCGCTTTGAGGGAAGGGAAAGAAGGTGGGTTGGGTCTGATCACACAAGGGCCTTGAATGCCTCGCGAAGGTGGGTGGATAGTATTTTCAGGAAAATATCAGAGCACCTTGCATTTCTCTGCTTATCACCCAAGGTGCTGTCGAGTCGCTCCCCTACCCCCCGTTTGCTTCTGCGACTGAGGTCTCACCAAGTTGCCCGGGCTGGTGTCGAACCTGGGGGCTCAGGCAATCCACTTACCTCGGTCTCCCAAAGGAGACCTAAACAGAAGAATGTTGATTCTGGTTTGCTATAAGTGTAGGTTGCCCATGAAACAAAACAGACTAAAGATTATTGCATCAAACGTAGGATAACAAAAATTAGTTGAATTTGTCAGGTTCTCAGTCCTGCAGGGTAAGTGCAGCATTGCGTTCTTTCTTTTCGGTATGAAGGTAGTTTTCAAGATAGTCATAAGCAGATGTACAGGTGGACATATCTAACTAGCTAGCCCAACAGATCAGAATGCTAGTGTTCCCAGTAGAGGAGGAATGGCAGGTAACTCTCACCCAGTGAATGGTTGGTTAACTCAGATACTGTAGTCACAAATGGCCTCATCATATTCTTAATTCACACTAAAAGGATACCCAAGAGAAAAGAGGATACAGAAACCAAAGAGGAGAGCCTGATCTAAAGGCCATTTACATTCAGCAGCAGGGAAGGCCATTTGGAAGATGATGGGCGAGCTGTTCCCTGGCGTCCGCAGCTTTCCCTGGGACATTTTCATTGGTCAGTGCCACTGGCTTCACTGATGTCTCCAAATGTGACTGCCCTGTCGGTCTGCATCCCTGGGCAGAATAGAATGACTATTTTGTTTATATTTGTATTCAATGAGCAGCTGGGCCTGGATGCCAACTACTTCTGCCAAGAAATGAATGGGAGCAAAGGACAGTGCTTCGGTCGGATCCAGGCTTGGAGGATGAGGTCCCGAGACCCCGAAGTGATCGAGAAGGCTGGCAAAATCTGAGCTGGAGTTGAGCTGCCCCTGATCCTGGCAGGGTCTTAGGTGGACAGCAACTCCTTCATGCCTGGTTTTGCGTTAGGTTTAGAGCTCCCATAGCCTTGGTTTATGCAACTGGCTCCTGGTTTCCTTTCTTGCCTTTGCAAATGGAAAAAACCATCGAGGTGAGCGTGCAGTGGAGAGAGGCTGCAGACCCGAGCCTGCATGAATGAATTGAATCCTACACTATTTGTGGCACTGGACCATGTTTTCTGTTTTCATCTGCAGAAAAGGGATTTTTAAGCACAGACATCACAGAAACCAGAGCACCTCTGGAGGAGTGCTTTCTTATTGGAATTAGTCTGATAGACACTGGGTGTGTTAGGTCGCATTCCCCCTGAAGCAGACCCTGAGCCGGGACTCCTGGGCAAGTCATTTATTTGGGAGACGCTAGGAATGCAGATTTCTAGTCTTACCCAAATCTTCTGGCTCGTGCTCTAGGAAAGGAGACCAGAAGACAGTGTTTTTAATACTCACTGGGAGGTGCTTATGGTTGGTGAGTTTGGGAGCTTGTGCCCCATATGGTAACAAGCCCGTGAGGTACTCACTTAAGAAGAGAGGCTGGAGTCATTCAAGATGCCCATGTGACGCCAGAGGCAGGAGTATCTGAACTGCCTCCCACTCCTTAGCATTTTGGATGCCTCATTTAAAAGTGATTTGAGGCCGGGCTTGGTGGCTCAACCTGTAATCCCAGCGCTTTGGGAGGCCGAGGTGAGTGGGATTGCCTGAGCCCGTAGGTTCGAGACCTGCCCGGGTAACTTGGCGAGACCGCATCTCTACAATAAATCAAAAATTAGCCGGGCTTGGTAGCGCTCGCCTGTAGTTCCAGCTACTTGGAAGGCTGAGGGAGAAGATCGCCTGAGCCCAGCAAGTCGAGGCTGCGGTGGCTGGGAACGTGCCACTGCACTCCAGTCTGGGAAACGGAGTGAGACTCCAACTCAAAAAAAAAAGTGATTTGATATAGTTCCAGCTACTTGGAAGGCAGAGGCCAAAGGATCACCTAAGCCCAGCTGTTGAGACTGTGGTGGCCTGTACTCCAGTCTGGGTGACAGAGTAAGACTCAAAAAAAAAAAAGTGATTGATAACATAAACATTGTTCTGTCAGATCTGCTAAGGCAATAATTTCCAAACTGATGGAATTCCTGGCCCAGAAAATTTCAAAAAAGCAAAAAAGGGAATGGCATAGAGCCACATAATTTTATTTTGCCACATAAAATTATTTAAAACCAACCATAAGAACAATAACACATATTACTCCCCAAAACTAGTCTGATAAATAGAGTAAATTTACCTTTCTAGAAAACTTATTGTACCTGCTTTATTTTTCTAGCTTCTCTGAGGATTAGTCCACCCTCATCACTGACTGGCTTCCGTCTCTAGACCACTGGCTAGGAATTATTGGTCTAGGGTGGTGCCTACCTTCCCTCTGTTCACCAGCTGATCTGATTATAAATGAGTGACTGTTTCGGGCCATGTCCCCTGCTGAGTACTTGGGAGAAAGGGTCACCAGCGAGCCAGTTACTCTAAGCGGGTCAAAGGGCAAGTGTAGGGCTCCACATGGCTACATGAAAGAGGATGCACAGCAAAACCAGACTTCCTGGAGGAGGCGACACCTACACTTAGACTTGAGTTTCATCTGGGGAAGAGTGACGGGAATTATGTTCTGGCCAAGGGGGCAGCATGGGGGAGCCCAGAGTGAGGAAGTGGAGAGAGAGCCCATGACGCTGTCTGGAAACCAGAATGGTCAAGAACAGTCAAGAAGAATGGAGACCTGAAGCCAAGTTTAGGAAGTGTAGGCCTACATTGAGAAGTTTGGATTTAAAGTAGTGAGAATCCACTGGACGCTTTAAACAAGGGGAATGACACCATCAGACGTTCATTTCAAAAGATTGGCAGTAGCAGGAAACTGGGGGGGGTGGGGTGGGATGCGGGATTGGCAGTAGTGGGAATCTGCCAGGGGACTAGGGCACACCTCATCGACAAGGGTACCTGCATAACGAACATTTGTGTACCTAACCCTGAATTGTACCCCACATCTTTAAAATAAAAAAAAATAAAAGATGTTCATTTCAGAAAAGGATGCTTTTGGCCATGCATGGTGGCTGATGCTGGTGGTCCCAGGGTTTTAGGTAACTGAGGTGGGAGGATTGCTTTGGCCCAGGAGTTTGAGACCAGCCATGGCAACATAGTGAGACCCTCATGTCTACAAAAGATTTAAAACAAACTAGCTGGGCAGGGTGGCATATGTGTCTGTAGTCCCAGCTACTTGGGAGGCTGAGGCAGGAGGATGTTCGTTATGCAGGTACCCAGCTACTTGGGAGGCTTGAGCCCAGGAGTTTGAGACTGCAGTGAGCTATGATCATACCAGTGCACTCCAGCCTGGGTGACAGAATGAGACCTTGAAAAAAAAGAACAAGAGAAAGAGAGATGGAGGGAGGAAGGGAGGAAGGGAGGAACGGAGGGAAGGGAGGGAGGGAGGGATAAAAGCTCTTTGGAAAATGTTTCCTTTGGCTCTGGGGTTCTCAGTGTCTGTTTCTCCGTTTAATGGAGATCACATAGTTAGTGTGTTAAGCACTTGTAATTTTCCCCTCTAATTTTCCTTTCCAGATCTAGCTAGCTTATTGACTTAGAAGCTTTCTAGAAATTCAAATGTAAATTTCAAGTGTAAATTCCAGAGCCTGGAGCTATTTAAACCACTGTTTCTCTAATTCACACTCAACTTTTATATTTCTTCCTTGTGTTGCTCCTTCTATGGCTCACTTTTCTCTGTCGATATTAACATTCTCGGTTGTGGTTAATCACTCATGTAACTTTTTCTGTCTGCTTCCTTGATGCATGCTGCCTCTGCAAACACAAACTCCTCACCTGCGTTGACTTCTGCAGCCAGAAAATGTACTCTTGTTTCTGAAGGTAAAGTCTTTGCCGTCTCAAGTAGCTCTTAGAAAGCCTTCCCATTCTTCACTGGGATGGTTTTTAAATTAGAATTCGTTTTATTTTTGTTTCTACCATAATGTTAGCCTTCTCTTTTAAGCTATACTACTATGTACATATAAACCTTCAATATAATCTACAAAGCACTCGAAGATCTTGGTGTGTCACAAAACAATTTTAGGTACCGACAGGTCTAAGTCTATCTAGCGTAGAAGAGAGCTCTTGAAATGATTTATCCTCCTAATGCTGCCTGATAGTAACATTAGGAAGGTCATGTAAAATATAAAATTTGCATTTAAAACTAAAATTAATGCATTTAAAGCATTTCAATATACTGTCTCTCCTGGTTTGGGTTCAGTATCTCTTGAGATTCGGAAATAATTCAGAATTCCTTTAAAATAGTAAGTAATTTAGAATATTTGCTGGAAAAGGATGGAAAAATATGTAAGTAGGAGTTGGGAATGTCTGGCTGGTTCCTTAATTATCCAGTGATATTGGTCCTCAAGGAAGGGTTCAAGAGTCAGCTAATAATGACTCTTGGTGGACATGGAGGAGGGGAGGTTAGCTTAAGCCTGAGCATATACTTGAATGCAGCAAAATCCAACCACTTTTCTTCTTGCCATTTTTAACCTTAAGCCATGTGCAATAACTACTACTCACCGAATATCTGCTGTGGGTTGGGCACTTGGCTAGTTGTTTTCTCATTCGATAATTTTATGGTCTCTCCTCACAATATGCTTATAAGGTTAATGCTAATGTGACGTGGTCCAGTTTAGAGAACCAGAAACCCTCTGCTGGGATGTAGGGCAAGTTTCTTCCAAGACATCACATTTACTCCCAGGAACAAGACTTGTGTTTTGTTTTCCTTTGCTCAGCTTGGCTTCAGCATCAGCTGCTGTCTAGATTGCTGCCAACTTGTAATTTTCTGCCATTCTTTAGAAATGTGAGCAACTGCATGCATGGATTGGAATGAGATCAAGTTTCATCATCCAGTTGCGTTCATTTCCATTTATCTTGGAATAAAGCCAGCAGTGATTATGAAAATCTATTTAGGTCATACGATTGTAACTAGAAATTGTGCTGGTTCTGTTGATGAAAAGATGCCAAACTCTGTAAAATATTTTAGGATGGTTTCTTCTGTCCAAACTTGAGGAGCTAGACTCATGGCATAGATTCCCAGGAGGTCCTGAGAGCATGTGCCCATTATAGTTGAATAGTAGCCTGGTTATATATAATTACAGAGGACAGAACTTATAAAAAGCCATAAGCAATACATGTGAGATTTACACCTGGCTCAGTCTAGGGAGGAGGGACATTTTCATGCAAGGGTCTGCAGACTATAGATGCATTCAAACGTTTCCCGACTGCCAACTAGTTAGTATTGTTAGCTAAGGAAACTTGAAAGCAGTAAGGAAATGGGCAGTTTAAGGAAGGTAAGGGAGCAGAATTTTTTTTATATGTAGATGAAGTTTGAGGGAGGGTGGTAGTGGTACACTTCCAACAGAACAGACAGCGTTACAGGGTCATAAAATACAGTGAGTCCCCTACATACTAGCCTTCAAGTTATGAACTTTCCAAGATACGGTCATGATACCAGCCCCTCTATGTCAGCTATTGTACTATTCTGTGTTACTGTACTTTTCAAGGTTTGTACTGTAATATTAAAAAATGTTTTCTTTGTTTTTGTGTTTGTTTTTTATGTATTATTTGTGTGAAAAAGTTTTAAAAATCTGTTACAGTACAGTACTATATAGCCGATTGTGTTCGTTGGGAACCTAGGCTACCTTTGCTGGGGACTTGTGTGGGGGACTTGCTGTACTTTGACTTTTCCTTACTTATCTGCCAGTTGGGCTGGAGAGTAAATCACGTTAAAAATTAGGAATTTGGTAATGAAAATAAAAGACAGTTGAGTTGTCAGTTCCTGGGAAGTTAGAAACTGTCTGACACATAGGCTACTGGACCCAGTCTGGGGGTATGCCTCCTGGGTAGACGTGAGAGGTGCCTTAAGTATCTTTGCTTTTTACATTGCTGAGCACATTATCGCTAATAATGCATTATCCCTAATTTTCATGATGACCTGACCAGGTACGTATTGTGCTTCCCAGTGTATCATGGAGAAGCTCAGTGAGTGGCCTGCGTTTAACATGCCTGACTCAGAGAGTTTGAGCCTTTTTTCTACATTTAGATACATTCATGATTCTTTTGTAAATAACTGCCATTTAATCCAAACTGCTCTGACTCTTTAATAACTTCTACTTATTCTATCTTTCTGGTATAAAGCAACCTCTGTGTAGATTAATCATTATGCAAGTTCTCCTGCCAAGATTTATGAAACCATTTAAAACAAACAAAACACACTTCATGAGGTAGCGTATTTCTGCTGCAGTATTTGCTGCTTTCAAAGCTTTCAACCCTTAGCGTTGAAATTAAACCATTTATAGCTTGATCCTGCAATTGGACATCTTCCTGGGAGTTGAAAGGAAGATAGCAACCACTTAATCCTGCTGTGTAATAATTCAATTCTCTGCTTCCTCTGTTTCAAGAAGGAGCTTCACAATGGAATATATGTATATATGTATATATATGTAGATATATATGTAGATGTAGATATAGATATACCAGGTGCCAAGAAAACGTATATAGATTTTTAGAGATGTTATGTATGTATTACTTTAGTTCACTGTAATCTGAAGTGTCGGACACTGATGGAAAGGACTTTGAGCACTTGTTGCAATTTCAGAAGTCAGGCATGATTTGTATTCATCTTTTGCTATCGGTATATATTGAACATTATAATTTTAATAAAATTATTCTTTTCTTAAAATGTGTACACATTTTTTGGCACCCTGTATATACACGTTAAGAGTCAACTCACGATGGCTAATATGTTTTTAAAAATGAACTGTCTACACGGGAATGTTCTACTTATTATTTTGTGTTACAGTATGTGATGTTTCTTTTGTTTGGATTGCAGGTTGTCTACTATGAATTAGGGATTATTGTGTGCGCTCTCCTTGGAGTGCTCTTTATTATTCTGATGCCTCTGGTGGGGTATTTCTTTTGTATGTGTCGTTGCTGTAACAAATGTGGTGGAGAACTGCACCAGCGACAGAAGGAAAGTGGACCCTTCCTGAGGAAATGCTTTGCAATCTCCCTCTTGGTGATTTGTATAATTATAAGGCAAGTAGAATCTTGGACAACAGCTGATTGTGTTTTAAAGGGTGATGAGGGATGCCTCATGTTTTAACTGTTAAACCCAGGAGTTTAAACCTAAACAAAACAACAGCAACAATAACACCCCACAAAACAGGAAAGGGAGAATACAAGTGCTTGTCGAGGGTGATTTAAAAAGATGCCACTATCATCAGACATTATTACCATTGTAGTGAAGCTGCCCTGACTTCACTGACAAGCCAACCCTTTGGCATTTTTATTCTTGAAGATATCCTTCCATATCTTGGACTGCAGAAAGCAGTTACCTCCCAAGACAGCAGCCTTCCCCTTTTTAATAGCTGTTTAGAGACAGGCAGTGTGCAGAAAGGCAGAGCCTGTATTTGCTAGTTGTTTTGCTAGTTGAGTTCAAAGGAATCTTGATGGGTGGGTACAGTCCCTGAATTTGGAAAATTGAAAATGTTGTAGAATGCAATTAACTTTCTAATAATAAACCCAGTGTAGTTATATTTGCTGCTAATCTGTTACCTTCTCTTGAAGTCTGGAACGCACTTCATAATTTAGGATATTTCTGCTGCAGCGCGTACTACTTTCAAAAGTTTTCCAATTTACTGACAAATCAGGAATCATTGCTTTTAAGGTGATGATATTTTTCTGAGTCCAAACTGAATTCCTCAACTGAGGAAGGCACATTATGACACTGGTTCCCCTGTGGTGATACTCTGTTCATGTTCCACATGTCCTCATTCGTTTTGCCAGTGTTTCACACAGCCACAGAAATGAAGTGTTTACTGCATGAAGGCTTGTAGGCCTCATGGAGATACAGGACCCCATCGGCGTTCACCTTGTTTCTCCACACACCACATTTTCTTGGAAGCCAGAAGAGTCTTTCAAGTTAAGTCAGTGATATTCAGGAATTTGCAGGAAACAGTAAGGCCTATAAGTTGAAGTTTTAGTTACAAACCCAAGAAGAAAAACCTTTATAAACCCAAGAAGAAAAACCTTTAAATGTGGCCATCAGCAGAGTTCTGGCAAGGTATGTGACTTGGGGTGACTTTTCAGCTCTGGACATGTTTATTCAAAACAGTCACCAGGAGATATGAAGTGAAAAAAGCAGTTGCCGACCATGTGCAGAGCACAGTAACTGTGACAAAAAACAGAATAGGAGGGAGACACAAGCACTCGGTCATATTTGCATAGAGCAGATGTGAAAGTGTTGACAACAGTGGTTGCCTCTGGAAAGGAAACAGATCGGGGAGGGAAAGGAAGGGAATTCACTTCTTGTTGTAATTGGGCTTTTTGTCTCTTTTGAATCATGTATCAGGCTCGGGTAATACCTATTGAATTAATTAATCTAAAACTAGAAAGTTAATTGCATTCTACCGTTCTCAAATTTCCACATTCAGGGACTTGTACCCATTCATCAACCTACTGAATTAATGAAACTTGAGCAGCAATAAAAACATAATCTCCACAATAGACAAAAGCTAATGCATTGCCACTTGTTCCAGGGCAGTGATTATTTAGACAAAGGCAAACTTTTGCTAAAAATAGTGGAACAATAGACCCTAACAATATAAATATGAAAATGAGAACCAGATGGCTGTGTTAGCTAACTTCCTGCGATCTTGGTGGACCAGGGAGTTCCTCATGTTTTCTCTGTGAGATTGGGTTGTAGACATGTCTCTCTCAATTCCTCTCTCAAACCCTCTCTCTCTCTTTCCACTTCTATCTCTTCTGTCTCTCCCATCTCTCTTTTTTACTGTCTATCTCCCTCTGTGTCTCTGAAAATAATTTGAATTTGACTCTTCCCATTGGATTCTGAAAGGTAGATTAGGATCAGATTAGTGGTAATTCCAGATATCCCTGTCTCTTTCTGCTTTGTGTTTGATGTACTCTCAGGAATGCACGGACCCCCACAGCTTAGGGGTGGTTACCTTCTCCTTAGCTACCAGAAGAATATCAGTTACAGCTCAAAGGCCTGTTAGACCTGACAGGGATCCCTGTGCATTTCCGGTAAGCCTGAGACTTATATGCTTCATGTATCCAGAGACTTGGACAGTCCTGTTCCTCGCTTTCCATATAGCCTGGAAATCAAAGATGAGGCTTAGATGGAAAAGTGTCACCTGAAAATATTGCTCATAAGGCTTATTGTAAGCAATGTTTTCTCACCTAACAAGTTCATAGTTTTTACCTGATGTAAATACAAATATTATAACCTTGGGACAACTCCTTACTGAATATTGTTATTCATTTATTCAATAAATGTTTACATGTTTAATAATGGGCTTTCCATTTTGGAGGATAAAGCATGTATTTTATATTGAGTTTCTTTTTAAAAATCAGACTCATTTGCATTGCATATAACTATGTGCTGTGTATGTTATAGCTCACTCTGAACTGATTGAATTATTTGCATTATTTTTAAAATACCAAAATATAAACCAAAAAGCAACAAAGTCAAAAATAAACTTGGCTTCCATTTATGTATAAAGTGAATGCTATCATATTTTAATTCTTGAGCATTCAGACCTGTCAAACCAATTTAGAAAAGACTTTTCCTCTAAATATATTTTATTTAGAAAATTATTTTTAAAAAATACATGCTGTGATTCTTTAGCTTTCTATACATGCAGTTACATTTTGTTTCCCTCTCAAGTAAAACATTAATTTAAAAGTCATAATTTTAGATTTGAACATAATTAAGCCAAAGTTAATCAACTGTTTGAGGTTCAGTGACAAAATGAAAACTAGTTTGATTTCACGTAGCACATTGAATTTATATATAACATATATAAGCCTAAATGAAAGTGGTATATGAATTTTTTTTGTGTGTGTGCCTACCCTATCTTAAATTCAATCAAGACATTTAAACTTCTTTGCCTTGAGCTTTTTGGTTTACTGCAACTATTTTGATGTCTTCCTTTTGAAATTCTTATTGGTTTGCAAGTATCTTAAAACGTCATAAGTTAAATAAGAATTATATATTGTTTACAAGTAATCAAAGCTAGCCAGGAAGATTAAAGACCTGGGAAAGTAAAGATTTTTGTATTATAATTAGATAGATGGGAGAAGAAAGTATGTCAGCAAAATCAGGTTTAGATAAAAATAAGAGGGGAAAGAATGTCAACACAATTAGAAGGCAGAAAGAGCAAGAACGATGTTGGTAGATTTCTCTCTGGTTTAATGCAGGGCTTCTAGCTTACATTGACCTCAACAGAGATTGGATATTACTGAGAAATAATCTTTGAATATGATTTAAAAGAAATTCTTTCAGAAAGCCAGAGCAGTCCGGTTGCCTTTTATTGGGCTCGATTTCATTTTGTGACTCTAAATGTAACAATTATATGATGTTGGTTTTAAAATTAGTCTTGAATACCCTATTTTGCATCCATCTTTTTTTTATTTAAAAGCTTTTTATTTTTTGTGTGGGGAGGCATAGGTGTTAAGGAGAAAGATTCCCTAGCATATGTGGAATACATGCGGTTATATTCTTTGTTTGAGCTTTTCCAGGAGCAGCTGCGGAATGTTAGAATTCCATAGACGTGACATATATTTATGTAGTTGGTTTCACCATCAACAGAAGACTGAATTTCCAACCTCTTACTGTAGACTGATTAAGCAGATGTGTCTTACTCCAGAAAAAACCAAGTTTCCTCTCTTTTCACTTGTCATCACTGCATTTTTCAAAATTTCAAAAGGATTATGGAAAAAAAAGAACAACCATACCTTGACTTCTTTTGTTTCTGAATATGCTATGTCTGCTTTGCTAACAGTTCTTGTGATAAATGGAATCCCAGTCATTTTCAGAAAGCTTGCTATGTGGTTGTCAGTTCCTGATCTGGAGAATATACAGTTGTAGGAAATAACCTGAGCTAAATATAGCATGCCTGAAAGTTAATGGGAATGAGGTCTAGTAATTTTAAATTAAAATTTTAAAATTATCTTTAAAAAATAAAGACTAGTTATGGGCTGAAAACATCTATTTGACTTTCATTGACTAGTTTCATGAAGTCAGTAAAAATTGGTAAGGAAAAAAATGCTACATGTTTTAAAGGATTAGCTTTACTCTTTGAAAACTAAGTATTTACTTATAAGTGTATATGTGGGAAAATGGACTTTTCTACAATAAAATAATTATACAAGATGTAAAGTCAATATGCCATAAAAATAAAGATTCCTGTCTTCTACTAGAAATTTTAAGAAACTTTGTTGTGATGTTTACAATAATTGCAAACCAGTAGGGTCTTCAAAAGAAAAGCATCAAAATAGCTATAGTAAATTTAAAAAACATGTTTTTGATAACTTAAAGACATTTATGTCAAATGTCAGAGAATAATATTCATCGAAAGTGTATTTCCTTTTTATGTTAGGTAAATTTCTCTCATTATCCTCAGATCCTAATAGTTGAGTGGTTGTAAAAACAAAAACATTAATTATTTTATTTAATTAATTTATTTTTTGAGTCATGGTCTCACTCTGTTGCCCAGGTTGGAGTGCAGTGGCATGCTCACGGCCACCACAACCTCGACCTGCTGGGCTCAGATGATCCTTCCACCTCATCCTTCCAAGTAACTGGGACTGTAGGTATGCACCATCCTTCCAAGTAACTGGGACTATAGGTATGCCTAACTAATTTTTTTATTTATTGTCAAGACAAGGTTTCGCCAAGCTGCTCAGGCTAGTCTTGAACCCCTGGGCTCAGGCAGTCCTCTCACATCAGCCTCCCAAAGTGCTGGGATTGCAGGCATGAGCTACTGCTGCCAGCCAATTATTTTATTATTATTATTTGCTTCAAAATGCATCGAGCAATAGGAAGTGTCTAAATCAACAATAACAAAAAGCATAATTTCATTGTTCTCTATTTGTATGTACATATATAAAGGACTTAAATTAGAGATTGTAAATGGAGATCATCAATTGATCTACATAATATTAAGGTTTTTTTAAAAAATTAGTTGTTAATATTTAGAAATTGGAATATTTCACATAAGAATCCAGATTTCTAGATTGGATAGTGGAAAGATCTGACAATACTGGTCTGCCGTCGTGATGACATGTGGTGCCATCATTTGTTATGGTGGCAGTTTTGAGACCTGCAGAGCAGCTGTCCCCCCCTAACCTTTGATCTCCCAGTTTCATTGACCCCATGCCACTCGTCTTCTTCTTCACTCTTATGCTGTGTACGGACTGAAAATTAGCTTTGAAAATCCCTGAAATCTTTTCCGTAATTCCATATAGTACAGTTTTAAAAAAATTATCAATACTTTAATTTTAAATAGATCCATTATTGATGATCTGAAATGGGCAAGCTGGTGAGACCTGATCTTTACAATAAATAAAAAATTATCCAGGCATGGTAGCATGCACCTGTAGTTCTGGCTATTTAGAAGGCTGAGGTGGAAGGATCGCGGGAGCCCGGCAGGTCAACACTGGGGTGGCTGTGAGCATGCCACTGCACTCCAGCCTGGGTGGCAGAGTAAGACTCCAACTCAAAATAATAGTAATAATAATAAGATTACCTTCAGAATTAACACAAATTTACTATGGGTGTGGTGGCTGATACCTATAATCCCAGCACTCTGGTAGCCTGGGGTGAGATGATTTCTTATGCCTAGGGAGTTCGAGACCAGCCTAGGCAACATAGCACAACCTCATCTTCACAAAAAAAAAATTTTTTTAATTGGCTGGGTGTAGTGGTGTATGTCTGTAGTCCCAGCTACGTGGGAGGATGGCACAGGATGATTGCTTGAGCCCAGAATCATGCCACTGCACTCTAGCCTGGATGGACAGAGTGAGACCCTGATTCAAAAAAAAAAAAAGGAAAAATGAAAAATAAAGAAGAAAAATGAACTCAAACTTAAAAGTCTTAGAGAATGTGTGAACATCCAGTAACCCCTTTTTTACAATTTGAGAAACACCTAATCTAAGTGAGATTGGATATAATTTACCTATTTACATCTAAAGATCTAAACTGATCTGCAGTTTGGAGATACCAACCAAAGCTCACCTAAGGAAAGGGACTTTCTCAAGCTTGCACAGTGAGTGTGTGGTAGTAGATTTACCAGACCCAAATCTTGTGTTCCTAGTCTTGTGCTTATTCCATTGCAATTTGTTAACCCTAAGAAATATTGCTCAACATTGTGTTATATCGTTTTGGGGATCCGCTTGCAAAACCTAATGGACTTTGTAATACTGCTATGGGAACATGTTTTGAGAACAACAGTGACCTAAATACTTTTTGGAATGTGTCCATACCATAAGTGAGGTGAGTGATGGTCCCCATTCACCCAGGATTGAAAAGTTTCCTGGGGACATGGGATTTTCGGTGCTAAAAATAGATTCTTATTCATTTTACCTGTAAATAGATAATGCACACATAAAGCCCCAAGACATTGCTTTTGCTCAAGAGGCAGTGTATTGATTTTCTGCATCTGGTCTTTTTTTTCTCTCTCACATGCTTTCTTACTATTTGCAAAATGTTGTTCTAAAAACATTATCTACACCTTTCTCTGGATGGTTACAAGCTAACACTTTTGTTACTTGCTTCTGAGGTAAAATAGTTATGTAATTTCTTGCTGACATCTAGTGGTCAAATCCAACAAGACCTCGGAATGAGTACTTTTAATGTTTTAATGTGAAAAAAAAGCCTTTGTTTTGCCACATAAACAAATCAAATGTTAAATTAATTTAAGTCAGAGTATTGTTAGTAACTAGCCAACATTAAGAGCTGTTAAAATTATTACATGTATACATTTTAGATAGCTTGAAAAAAATGTTTATTTTTTTGTTTTGTTTTGGTTTTGTTTTGGATTTTTTTGAGTTGTAGTTTCACTCGTCGCCCAGACTGGAGTGCAGTGGCCGCTCCCGGGACTGCAGCCTCGCCTGTTGGGCTCCAGCGATCCTTCCGTCTCAGCCTTCCGAGTAGCCAGAATTACAGGCGCACGCTACCATGCCCGGCTAATTTTTTGATTTATTGTAGAGATGAGGTCTTGCTGCC
>NW_007245651.1:669591-720175 GCF_000164805.1 Carlito syrichta | reverse complement strand
CAGGCGCACGCTACCATGCCCGGCTAATTTTTTGATTTATTGTAGAGATGAGGTCTCGCTGCCCAAGCAGGTCTCGAACCCGCGGGCTCAGGCAATCCACTCACCTCAGCCTCCCAAAGGCGCGGGATTACAGGCTGAGCCACCAAGCCCGGCTAAAATGTTTATTTTTTCACATAGAGTAGTCTTTTGTGCAAGATGCCTTTCATATGGTGTATTTTTATTTTTTGGAGTAGAGTCTCACTCTGTTGCCCAGGCTGGGGTGCAGTGACGTGATCACGGCTCACTGTTGACTTTACCTCCTGGGCTCATGCAATCTTTCCACCTCAGCCTCCTGAGTAGCTGGGACTACAGGCATGCACCACCATGCCTTGCTAATTTTTTGATTTTCTGTAGAGAAGCGGTCTCACTGAGTTATCTAGACTGATCTTGAACTCCTGGGCTCAAGCTGTCCTCCTGCTTTGGACTCCCAAAGTGCTGGGATGACAGGCGCGAGTCACGGTGCCCAGCCTCATATAGCATTATTGAAACCTTTTATGGAAGTATACTTTACATGGAGAAAGTGTCCTTTTTGTAAATGCATATGCATGAATTTCCATGAAGCAGATACACCTGTATCAGAGTACTCTGCACTAGCCACCCCTCCCTCGAGAGTAAATACTGACTTATAGCTCCATCATTTTGCTTGTTTTTGTACTTACTAAAAAAGGAAATAATACAGTGGGTACTCTGTTGTATGTGCCTTCCCGTATAGCACTTTGGTGCTCAAAGAGCTCTTGTTTTTTTTTCAACCTGTACAATACGGAATCTAATAGGCAATTAGAGAAACCACAACCATTACAAGGGCCGGGATCACTCTTACCATCTCAGTGTTTTTTTCCTGTAGTCTTCTTTTACCAGGGGAACAGGAGTATGCTGTGTGTGTGTGTGTGTGTGTGTGTGTGTGTGTGTGTGTGTGTGTGTGTGTGTGTGTTTCTAGTGCAAAGGAGGGCATGCACACACATTTACATCTGGACAGGAATGGAACTGGATCGTGCAGGTTGCCTTATGCCTTTTTTAGCTTCTATTCCACTTGTCAGAGTCGTTTTGAGCAGAATACTCAAACTGGAATGGAGATTTGAAAGGACTCCTATTTTGTGACGCCCATGTGGGTGGCAGTTTGACGGTGGGATTGTAGCGGAAAGGTCATAGCAGGAGAGGGCAGGGGCAGAGGAAAGCCCTTCCAGTTCCTGCTGTGCTCCCCAGAGCTGGCAAGACGACCCCAAGCCATGTGGCAAACGATCTCTTCTCCTTTTTCCTGTAGCGTTGGCATCTTCTGTGGTTTTGTGGCAAACCACCAGGTGAGGACCCGGGTCAAAAGGTCTCGGAAACTGGCAGACAGCAATTTGAAAGACTTGCGAGCACTCCTGAATGAAACTCCAGAGGTAAAAGCCACAATCTGTGTATTCCTTGGTGCTTTGTATGTTTGGCTTTTTGGAGCCCCTGCGTGGATTTGGAATCTCATTCGAACCTTCTAGAAACCCAGTGGATCAATGTAGCTTGGCGTTATCTTTGGATGTTGTAGATGAAGAACTAAAGAACTAAAGCAAGTGATTTTTTTCAAGAGTACAAATGCGTAATTTCAGCATTGGTATTTTTATTTTGTTTAAGGTAAACCATGAAATTATACGATGTATTATAAAGGTACTTAACAATTTTAAGGCTCTCATGATATTTTTTAAAAAGATGTCTTTGAGTGCCATTCTTCTTTCTTTTTTGGCCATATAATCGACTCCCCATCATTTGCCTAGCGTTGTGCTTATAATGAGATATTTCTGCTTTGTAACACCTGTTTGGTAATGTCCATATAGGTATGTCAGATTCCTGGGGAAGAACACGCACACACACACACCTCTCTTACACACACTCAAACACACGCATAAGCACTCACACTCATGGACATACAAATCGTCTTTGAAGAAGGGGAACGGGATGGCTGAAGGGCAGTGATGGGAGGGGAGGGCTCCTTTCTTCTGTATTCCAGAAGCATGTTGATGTCCTACCTATTCAGAGCATTGTTTTAAAAAGCGCCTGGGCAACTGTGTGATGCTTGTGGGTATCAACATGGCGGGGGAGCGTTCTCTTCCTGGATCCCCTACTAAGAATCCAGTGGGCCTCCTCACACAAGATGTGTCCTTCCAAGTTTATTCTAAAAAATTAATATGTTAACTGTTGTCAGAAATAGTTGGAAATAAGAAAGAAATGAATGTAGGCCTCTTATTTTTTAAATTTATAAAGAAAAAAGGTTTATTTGGCTCACGGTTCAATGCTGGCATTTTTAACTATTAATATAAAAATCCATTTTACCTACAGTTTTATAGTTTGTATGCAGATGGAAATCTTCCTTTTATACATCTGTAAATAAAAAAATTTGTAGTATTTTTTTACCTGTAATTTTAAAGAATCCAAAGAAAAACTTTTTTTCTAAAAAGTTGGCAAAATTAGACAGCAATTGTGACTGGTAAAGTTTGGGATTGCTTTCATAATCTTATAAGAGTAGTAAATTGTTGGCCGGGCTTGATGGCTCAGCCTATTATCCCAGCATTTTGGGAAGCCAAGGAGAGTAGATTGCCTTAGCCTGCGGGTTTAAGACCAGCCTGGGCAGCTCGGTGAGACCTCGTCTCTACAATAAATCAAAATTTAGCCAGGCGTGGTAGCATGCACCTGTAGTTCCAGCTACTTGGAAGGCTGAGGCAGAAGGATCGCCGGAGCCCAGCAGGTTGAGGCTGGGGTGGCCGTGAGTGTGACACTGCGCTCCAGTCTGGGTGACAAAGTGAGACTCCAACTCAAAAAAAAAAAAGAATAGTAAATTGTTATGACTTTGGGAAATTTACTTGTTTAAGATACACAAAGAACTCTAACAAGTCTACACAAAAAATTGGGCAAAGAATGTGAATAGGTAACCTACAGAAGAAATATAACTGACCCCAAGCAGATAGGATGTTCAACCTTACTCTAGTAATTGGAGAAATAAAAGTTTAAACAGCCATGCACATTTTCACAGAGGAGATTGTCAATCGTTATTTTAAAATGATAACTTCCAGTGTTGCACGGGGAGTAAGGAGATAGGTGCTAAGTCACAGGAGACGGGAGGGTAAGCAGCCCCTTCGGAGGCCAGTTGGGATTGGTCACTAAATAAAATGGATTTGGTGGATCACAAATGACTGAGGATTCTTGGTAGTTTATCCCGTCTAGGGATGAATCTGTTTCTTAATGCTTGGAGTCTTGGCTGTCCCTGTGACTTGCTTCTGACAAGGAAAACACAGTGGACATGACCTTGTGCTAGTTTTGAGCTTAGGTTTCCAGAGGTCTTGTGGCATCCACTTTTACCCTCTTGTTGTGGGTCACCTTAGAGCCACCATGTGAAAACATCCCTGCTTGGAAGAGAGAGGCTACATAGAAGAAGAGACACTTGTTCCCAGCCAAGCCAGCCCTGACAAGAAGATCCACATAGCTAATCCGCAGAATCATGAGAAATAATAAATCAAGTTTTAAACCAATAAGCTTTGGCATGCTATTAGGAAATCTGCATGTCAGAAAATAGAAATGTCTCCAAGAACCCACTGATTCCTTAATTTTAAAATGTTCTGATTCGGGATAATGGTTGTATGCTAAGTCTTTTTGTTGTGGCGTTAGACCATAGAAAATGAGGTTTCATGTACTTTTTTTTTTTTTTCCAGAAAATCAAATATATTCTGGCCCAGTATAACACCACTAAGGACCGAGCATTCTCAGATCTGAACAGTGAGTAAAATTTAAAGTTGCCTCCAATTTTTGTTTCATCATTTGTTTTAGCTAAAATGTGCTACATGGCCATCTTCTGTTAAACACAGTCTTAAAAAATGATGTACGTGACAGTAGGGGGAAAACAGAAATAATTCCCTGAGGTTGTGGACGACTTGCTGTTTGTTACTTGGTGATTAGGATCCAGCATTTATTGAAAGTGTCTGTTTCATGAGCAGCAGAACGTTTTGTGTTTTCGTTTTACGTTTATTGGAAAGCTTTTGCATTCTTGTGGTCACAGATACTTGTTCTCCATTCTCTGTGTGTGAGAGAAGTTGTGTCCCCGCCAGGTACCCTGTTAGAGTCACAAGTGGCTCCTTAGAGAAACCAGTGGCTTCAGAAGTAGATGGTGGAGAGAGCTCAACCCTATACACCACGGGGAGCTCACACACTGCTTAGCTTAGATCTTCTCAATGAAAGGTGACATTCGGCACATCTGGGGACATCTGGAGACATTCCTGCTTGACACAGTGATGTGGGGGGGGGCGGGTAATGCTATCAGCATCTAGTGGATTGAAGCCCAGGTACTGCTAAACAGTGCACAGGACAGTCCCCACCACAAAGGGCTCGTGCCATGGTCTAGTTGAAAAGATTAGGGACACAAGCAGTTACCTACAGCACAAGGGTACAAACACCATGTTCCTTAGTACAAATAAATACCCAGTCTGTGGGTCCATGGTGATTAATTTTTCCCTGGGGGACAGCCAGGGTGGGGACTTTGAAGAGAAAGTTCTACGTGAGAGTCGACACCCAGACAGAGTATAAGATGAAAATGGATTTCATGGTTGGAGAGGTCATAAGGGGTAAGGGGGGAGAGGTGAACAGAATCTTCCCTCACTATCCCTATGCATCTTTGCATGCAGATATTAATTCATTGCTAGGAGGTGGAATTCGTGAACAACTGAGACCCACTGTGATCCCTGTTCTTGATGAGATTAGCACCATGGCGACAGGTAAGCACTGTAGCAGAAAATGACCGGAGAACGTTGCATCCAGAGGTCCGTGGACTTCACCGGTTCATTTACTCTTTTCTTGCTTTCTCTGAGAGTTCGACAAGGAAGAGCCATGGTCTGTGGCCATGCACATGGGCCAGGTCAAGACAGTAATTTTGTTTTATTACTTCTTTACTTATTTTAGAAATGAGTTCTTAGTTTGTTGCCCGGGCACAATCGTAGCTCATGCAGCTTCGACCTCCTGTGAGCCTCCTACCTCAGCCTCCCAAGAAGTTAGGACTACAAGTGCACGCCACTGCTCCTGGTTAATTTTTCCTTTTGTGTAGAGAACAGGGTCTTGCTATGTTGCCCAGGCTGGTCTTGAACTCCTGACCTCAAGCAGTCCTCCTGCCTCAACCTTTCAAATTGCTGGGATTACAGGTGTGAGCCACTGGGCCTGGCAGATTTTTGTGTTTGTTTGTTTTTGTTTTTTAGCTTGTGCCACAGTTGTACTGATGGTTTTAAAGTCATGTGGGGTAAGGCGGCAGAATTTGGTAGGGGCTCATGACCTGTTTTTGTAAATAAGGTTTCCTTGGAACACAGCTACGTTCATCTGTTGAGGTATCATCTATGCCTGCTTTTGTGTCATGAAGGCAGAGTTGAGTTGTTGTGACTAAAGTGTTATAGACCACAGAACCCCCAATATTTACTATGTGGCCTATTATGGAAAAAACTTTTTGGCCTCTGATATAGGAGATAAGTGGCCCATAGAAATTTAGATCTTTTGAGGACTATGGATTACTTTTTCCTTTGTCCCCCTTGAAAGATCCACTTTTAGAAACAAGGAATATATATATAGCCACAATGATAAATGGTATAAGTTAGCAGTTATGTGGATTTTAATGAATTGCATGTTCTACTGCAATGAAAAAAGACCTCTTAGTCCCATCCGAATGTTGAGAAAAATGTCTGTACTAGGTACTTGATGGAGAGGGCAATTTCACCTGTGGAAAACTTTTGTCATTGTGCCAGTATGAGTTTTACTTTTACGAGCTAACATTCCTGAGAAAATAGACCATAAAGAAAGGAATTATATAGAAGTTGGAAAAGTCTGCCCGTTCCTTTTGGCATTTTTTAGTTCAATAACTCAGACAAAAGTACAGAAACTGGAAGGCGGGCAGAACAGGTCAGGGGTGGTTAAGATTAGTCCTAACTAATTGAAAAGGCTTCTCTTGCCTTTCTTCTTGACCCAGCAAGGGGTCCAGCCACAGTCAAGGTGGGTCCTCTTTTGTTGATGTCTAGACATCTGATCTCTTGATGACAAATCATTTTTTTTTTCCAGGCAAGAAAGCTGAGGCCCAGAGAAGGGATGTGACCTCAGAGACCATTGTCTCCTGCCTCCCTGTCCTAGCTGTTCCCACGTGGCTTCTCCTTCCCTCCTTCCTCTCTTCCTTCTTTTCTCTCTTCCTCCCTCCTTTCTCCTTCCCCCCTCCCTCTTTTCTTCCCTTTCTCTTCACTCTCTCCCTTCCTTTCTCCTTTCCTCCCTTCATGCCTCTCTCCTTCCTCTGTTCCCTCCTTCCAAGCCTGGTCCTTGCCCCTCATTCCAGTTTCACTTCCCATCCGGGACTCTCATCTCTGTTGTCTCTTCTTTTTCTTAAAAGGACGTCAGTTTTGTCAGATTAGGCCCAACCCTTGGAAACTTTTTTAACCTTAATTACCTTCCCTAAAGGTCTTATTTTCAAAGACAGTCACATTGGGGGTTAGAGCTTTAGCATATGAGTTTGAGGGGTAGGGACACACTTGGGTCTATACAACTGGGTAGCTGGGGGAGGGGCGGGTCTAATACTGAGACCCTTATCTAATGAAGCCTGTGCTACCTGGACTACCCTAGATGGGATTCAGTGCCTTTGGGCTGTTTGGGTGTAGGACACTGCTGCAGCACCCATGGGGAGGCAACACCTTTAGAGAGAGAGTTTAAGAATCTCGAGTTTGGGTGCTGGTGTGAGCACAGCATGACGCCGGGCGTCCCTGCACCCGGGATCCTTTGTGCATCAGTGCATTTGCAATGTCAGCCTTTCAAGTCCCCAAACGATGTCATAGTAAAGGCTGAACAAAAGTGTATGATGCAGTGTGGTTGGTGTGCACCTTTACTTTGTGCCCAGTGTTGCAACAGCTTTTAATAATTGAATTATAGTGCTTTTTAGATAAAAGACAATTAAAACAATTTTTATTCTTGTCTTCAGTGCTTTCTGTGTTATTATTAAAGTTCTTTTTTTAAAAGCCAGCCAGTTTAGCCTCTGGTGTTACCAGAACTTCATAAAGCGTGCTTATTAAACTACTTTAGTAAAGTATTTGCTAATAATGCTTTGCAGCCTTATGTGTTGAATGGATTTTGTAGAGAGCAGAAACATGCAAATTTTTTTGTGCAAATCATATTTCGGTTGCAGGTCGAGGCATATAAAAATATGCTATGGGCTGGCAACATGTTATTAATGATTAACTGAAATTGAAAATCTGAAACATTTTCCACTTCAGTGACATAATATATCACATAATATATGTGTTCTTGGTAGGTTTGGAATGACTCCCAGAGTTACAAGCTAGTTAATACTTCATAGACATAAAATGCTTCGAAGCTTTTGGAAAACATATTTATTACTTCTGAGCCATTCCTGAGACATGACAGAATACTACCCATAACCCAGAATGTCTATGGCTAGTACCTAAATACACACATATTTTCTAGGCCATCAATTTATTTTATCATCTGTCATTCTTTCTTTCTTTCTTTCTTTCTTTCTTTCTTTCTTTTTTTGAGTCAGTGTCTCACTCTGTCATCTAGACTGGAGTGGTCATGGCTACCGCAGCCTCAACCTGCTGGACTCAGCCTTCCAAGTAGCTGGTACCACAGGCATGTGCCACCACATATGGCTAATTTTTTTGATTTACTGTGGAGAAAGGTCTCACCAAGTTGACCAGCCTGCCCAGGCTGGTCTCGAACTCCTGGACTCAGGCTTGTTTTTTGCCTTAAAATAACTTACCTTGAAATCAAAGTGGAAAGGATTATGAGGGGTGAATAACAGAACATTAAAATGGGAAGTGTATTTTGGCGTGCTTTCTTGCATTCTGTTATGTGTTTCTGGTTGCAACTGACTTCTTTGTTTTTGTTTTGAGCCTTTACTATGACCTGGTTACTTAGGCTTGATAATGCTGACAGGTGGAAAGAGAGATGAGAAACTGACGCCTAGGATGCTCTTTGATAGTCCTTAATATTATTATAGTTCTGAATACTATTAAGCTATTATTATGCCAAAATTCAAGAGAAAATACTCTTTATAGCAGATTTCAAAATTCTATATTCAGGTAAGGTAATAGAATTTGAGACCAAGGAGCATGAAGTCCAGTTCTGGAAACTTTCCTCGGTCTCTGTGTACATCTTTGAAGTTTGGTAGCTACTCAGACTTAGTTATCAGGGGTGATCCGATTTTCTTGAGTTCAGCCCCACAGACCTTTAGGACACAGCCGAAAAAAATCCCAGACTCTTCTGGTCACCAGATGACCCAACCTACTTCATAACTTACAGATGAGGAAACTGAGATATGAGAGATGAGAATTTGCCAGAGGTGCTATAGCAAGATAGAAGCAAAATTGGGGTGAGACCGCAGGCTCTTTTTGGCAAGATTCCGTGATGCAGAGGCGTTAACAAAGGCGGGGTGTGGGGGGGGGATTTAACACTCAAGTCTTATGTGGTGCCAGGGAAAGTTGGGGAAACCAGTTTTTTGTTTTTTTTTTTTGAGTTGGAATCTCACTCTGTCGCTCAGACTGGAGTGCAGTGGCCGCTCCTGGCCGCTGCAGCCTCGCCTGCTGGGCTCTGGCAATCCTTCCGCCTCAGCCTTCCAAGTAGCTGGAACTACAGGTGTGCGCTACCACGCCCGGCTAATTTTTTGATTTATTGTAGAGATGAGGTCTCGCCAAGTTGCCCAGGCAGTTCTCGAACCCGCAGGCTCAGGCAATCCGCTCACCTCGGCCTCCCAAAGTGCTGGGATTACAGGCTGAACCACCGAGCCAGGCCGGAAACCAGTTTTTAAGAGCATTCACACTTTCTTTGACACCCCCAATTGCAGCCTGGTGCTCCACCATCTGTTTTGTGAGCTGCAGAGCAAAGACCTGACCAGGAAGATTCATTTGCTTAGAAGCACAACAGTGCCCTCTAATGTAAATTTCACATCTTTTACTGCTGAGACTTTCAGCTGCCGTGGAAACACATTGTACTCTATGGCCTTCCCAGTCTATATATGGAGCTCCACCCCCTAGAGCAATCCGGAAAGCAAGTAGCTATTTGGGGTTTCCTAGTGCAGCTGCTCCTCAACTTAGCATGGGGTTACGCTCCTGCTCCCGTAAACCCATTGTAAGTTGAAAATATTGAAAGCTGAACAAGCATTTAATACACTATAGACTATCAGTGGTTTGCCCTCTTGATCTAGGGCCTGGCTGGGAGCTGCAACTCACTACCGCGGCCCAGCATCTTAAGAGAGCATTGTACCCCATGTCTCCAGCCCGAGAAAAGATAAAAATTCAAGACTTTCATGTACAATTCCTACTGAATGCATGTTGTTTTCCACCATCGGAAAGTCCAAAAATCATAAACCCTTATAAGTCGTGAACTGTCTGTATGAGAAGGTGTCAGACTGTGGGGCTCCCAAAATAAAGCAGATAGACCCACTGCTTTTAAGGAGTTTCCATCTGATTGGTCTGATCTCCATGTTTTGTGATGAATGTGGCGGTGGTTTCAGTAATTTAAAATGAAGGAACTGGCTCAGAGAGGTTCGGGCATCTGTTTCTAGTCACACGGTAAGTATTGAAGCCCAGATCTGTGCCTAGACCTGCTTAAAGCCAAAACCATTCTCGTAATTGCTATGCCAGTTTAAATTTCAACTCTTATTATTGAGAGTTAAAATATGTCTGGGTGTAATCCTTTTTCATGTGAATGAAAACTTCTTGGGATTGACTTGTTTGGACTGATCTCTTCAGGGTTGGGTGGTGACACCTTTGCCATTAATGCTACACCACGGTGTCCGCCTCTTGTTCTCGGGTTCGTGCTTATCCCTCTGTTTCTGTTTGAGAGAGACTTTAAGCGGGGAGAGCTGAGCTGGTTGGAGTGGCTGGAAGGTAAACTTAGCAAGGCCCTCACACTCCTCTCTCCGACTGCCCCCCGTGGCAGGCTTCTATGCCTGCTGTACAATCATTTACAGGTTCGTCTTTAGCCCGCTTTTGTACATGAAAAGGGACTTGGTACTTCTGCTCTGAAGTGGGCTATTGTTCCTGCAGCCATCAAAGAGACCAAAGAGGCCCTGGAGAACATGAATGTCAGTTTGCACAACCTGAGCAATAAAAGCGCGCAGCTTAACAGCAGCCTGTGGAACAAGAAACAGACAATGCAGCAATCACTCAGTGACCCTGTGTGCATGGTGCAGCCAACGCAAGAAACCTGCAACAGCATCAGAATGTCTCTAAGACAGCTGGAGAGCAACCCCATGCTGGATCAGGTGAGCAGCCCTGGGCTTCCTGTGTCCTGGGCAGCGTGCTGAAGACAACTGGGCAGGGCTAAGCATGCGTGGACCTATCCAGTGCACAGTGGCCTGGCTTGGAGAGCAGTAAGCCGGGGCCTCTGTCCACCTTCCTGGGCCGGCCGATCACCTCATTGGAATGGGGGCAGTAGGAGTAAAGGGGACCCCTTCTTGGAAGTTCTCTGCCGTTTAATGAAATATATCAGAACGAATTCAGCTTTAAAAAAGAAAAAAGGGAGCAGGATAAATTCATGTAGACCTTTAAGAATTAAAAAATATTTTAAATGATGTGCCTAGCCTATTAACGATATATGCTGAAATGGAAGACAATTCCTCAATTTTTCCAAATAAAAAAATTTTTTTTTTAGATTTTTTTATTTTAAAGATGTGGGGTACAATTCAGGGTTAGGTAAACAGATGTTCATTATGCAAGTACCCTTGTTGGTGAGGTGTGCCCCCGCCTCCCCTGGCAGTTTCCCACTACTGCCAACCCCACCTCCCCTCTTGGCAGTTTCCCGCTTCTGCCAATCCTTTTCTTATAGTATTATGATAATTGTTCAATGTCCGCTTATGAGTGAAAACATGCGATACTCAGTTTTTTGTTTCTGTGATAGATCACTTAGTATTATAGACTCTAAGTCCATTCAAGTTGCTGCAAAGTTCAGAATTTTGTCCTTCTTTATGACTGCGTAATAGAAAATACTTTTTTTTTAAATTGGGGCAAGTTGAATATATGAAGTTCTAGGATGTAAGTAAATGATCATGTCTATTAATGATATTTAATTTATTGACTTAGTTACATATGCACCTTGCATTTTATATAAAATAATATTTTAATACAAATATTCTTTTTCTGACTTTCACATTTTATGAATTAATTTTTTTCAAATACTTTGCATGCAACATTTGTGTCTGCATAACTGTTAAGATCATTTTTGGAATCATTGAACAGTTTTTTAGAGCTTAGTAGCATTTAAGTTGTTTGAGATAGATCCTTTTTGAGGCCAACATTTTAATGTTCTTTTAAACATGGAAAAATGGCAAGATGAGTGCATGGAACCCTTGTCTACACCCTTTGGCCACATTCTCCAGATGTCAGCATTTTTCTTGATTATGTCATTTTATCTGTTTATGTGTCTATTTGTATTACTACTATATATGTATATATATATTATATATGCTTAAATAATATGCATTTTGCTCTTTTCTCAAAAGATAAGTTGCAGACATCACGCCCCTTCACTGTTAAGTATTTCTCAACTTTATATAATCATTATACAGTGATCAAAATTAGAACATATGACATCAACCCAATACTACCATCGAATCCAGTTTCCATTCAAATGTTAATCTTCCCAAAAATGCCCTTTGCAGCTATCTTCCCTTTTTCCAGTCCAGGGTCCAGGCCAGGATCACACATTGCTCTTTGTTGTCATGTCTCTTTCGTTCCCTTTAATCTGAAATAGTTTCTCAGTGTGTAGTTTTCTTTTATGACATTGGCTTTTTTTTTTTTTTTTGACTGAGGGTCTCACTTTGTTTGTTGCCCAGGCTGGAATGTAGTGACACTATCATGGCTCACTGCAACCTCGACCTGCTGGGCTCAGACAATCCCTCTGCCTCAGCCTCCTGAGTAGCTGGGACTACAGGTGTGTGCTGTCTTACCTGGCTAATTTTTTTTTTTTTTTAGAGACTAGGTCTCACTATGTTGCCTAGGCTGGTCTTGAGCTCCTGGGCTCAAGTGATCCTCCCACCTCAGTCTCCCAAATTGCTGGGATTATAAGTGTGAGCAACTTCACCCAGCCAACACTGACATTTTTTGAATAGGCCATTTATTTAAGAATGCCCTTCAATTTAGTTTTGTCTGATGTTCTCTCATGGTTAGATTTAAGCTACTCGTATTTGCCAGGGAAATTTTACAAAAGTGCTATTTTATTCTTGGTAAATCATGTCCAAGGTACGTGACATATTCCTTTGATTGACACACTAGAGCACATGAAATCCATGTAAAATGCTGTAAATAAAAAATTTAGCCCAGATTACGCACCCATATAACCACTGACTATGTTGCTTTTAAAAGTGACTTTAAAAAGGTTTTAATCAGCAGGCTTCAGTACTTGAAATTGTGAGGTCATATATATTTCATCTATGTTAAATATCTTTACTTCATTTTAGCTGATTGTAGCAAGAGACCTCCAGACATCTCAAAATTAGTGCTTGCTAGGCCATTCTGAGCTAAATTTATTTTCTCCAAACAATACTCTTGTTATACAGAAAGTGAAATTAGACTCTATAATATAGACACTTTGGGACTTTGATATGTAACAACTTCCTTTTTTATGAGGAATCGTTTTGTGGGTAACCACCTTGCCTGATATTTTGTTTTATAAATTTTCAGCTCCCATTTGTGGATACAGAACTTAACATGGTTAATAACATTCTTAGAACAAATTTGGATGGCCTGATCCAAAAGGTATGTTTTTTTGAAAAGATATAATAGCTTATTTTGTATTGTTAATGGTAGATGAGTGCATAAGAAAACAGGAAGCAGCAAAAAAAACAGTGAAATTCTAAAGAGTTGCCCAGAATAGTGATAGCTGTTATTTTCCAGTTAATTTTATTTGTCATCCCAATTCAAGAAATTTTTGTTAAGCACCTATTATGTGCAAAGCACCATGATATGATAATACAAGATAAAATCATGACCTCTGCTTTCCTGGAGCTCAGAATTTAGTGGGTGTAGTGCTGGACCCTGTACTGATTCTGATACCAGCAAGTCAGCAACACTGGCTTTCTTATTGCTCCTTTCTACTTTTGTACATTTGCATGTGCTGTGCCCTCTGCCTAGCATTCTCTTCTTCCTCTCCCTCTTTTGCCCAGCTACTTTGTGTTTTAAGCTTCCTGTATCACCTTCTTAACAGGTCTTTCCCTGGCATCTTGACTGGGTGTAACTCTTTTTAATACTTTTAGGGTAAACTGAGGCAAGGTAGGCCGGTGCCATGGGAATAACGCAAAGATTCGCAAAAGGAAAGTAAAAGTTTATTCACGTTCAAGAGAAAATGGGACCAATGCTAAGAGCTAGCATGGTCAAGAGAAGACAGAGTTTATTTTCCACTTTCCACAGACAGAAAGGGGCCAACACTCACAGACAAGCGTGGCATAGGGGTTTGGGCATAGGGTATATTTAGGATTAAGGCTCTTATGGGGAACTAGGGAACAGGTAAAAGTTTCCTAGCAGCTGCGTTCTTAGGCATTGATAATATTAATCAGGTGGCTTGTGATTGTTAGGGTAACAGTATCTTGTGACTTTAGGCATGGATCTGGTGGGCCAGCCTGACTTTGTATACCTGGAAAACAAATGCTCAGAAAGAAATAGCCAAGGGGTTACAAGCAATTATCAACCTTACTCAAACAATCGGTTCTGTGAGCTAAGGTTAAAGGGCTATAAGCAAACTGCTGTTTGGAGCTGAACAAATGTGCAATGGCTGTTCTCTATTCTTTTTAAAAACATTTTATTTTAAAGATGTGGAATACAATTCACAATGCAGGGATAGGAATACAAATGATCTTTGTACAGGTAAAGGAAAGTTTCTTCATTTTAACTGCATTAAACCACTTGAAAAAATTAAACTCAACTCTTTCAGATACATTCTTACAGAATTACAAATATTGTCTGTTAAGTTCCTCATAACTGCAATTATTTCTTTAACATCACTGTTCCCCCATTTGACCGTAAACCCCCAAATGGCAAGGACAACATTGGTCTGGCATATACCCCCCAATATCTTACCAATTGTTGCTACTTATTCAACCAGTAGATAATTAGTACAGAATAAATTTTTCTTCATAGACTTTCATTTAGTAGAGTTCCTGGGCCTATAGGAAAAAGAGAGAATCAATTTATTCTTGACTCTATGACTTTTAGCATTGGTGTAAAAAACCTCAAATATCTATACAATACTTGTCTGTGGTGTTTGCACTCTGGTGTCACCTCATATGTTAAATGAAGGAATTGAACCAGGAGATCTGTAAGAACCCTTTGAGCTGTGAAAAACCCTCCCCCCAAGGGGGTGACATTTGCAAGAGTAGAAGGGTTGCACACAGACAACCAACACAAGCACAAATGGACTGGGTAGCTAATCGCCACGGAGGAAACCGAAGCTGTGGACGTTCTTTTTATGACATTTGAGGTAGCAAGACTAAAATGGAAATGGACTGGCACCATAAATCTTATGAAAGTTGTATATTCCATAGTGTTTTCTAGCAGATAGCTGAATACACTGGCAGACAGTGAAGAAGCTCAAACTAGACTCCTTCCAGAGGAAGGACTGAATGTTTCATTGAATTCTTTGGAAATATTTCACTCTCATGTATTTAGCCCCAAAGCCAGATAGCATGGTCTTTGGTTTTTGTTTGTTTGTTATTTTAGCCTCACTACAATTTGTATCCTCTTTAAAGCTGTGATTTGGGACAATTTTTTTTCCTGTGAGACATCTCTCATTTTATTTTGTAACTGAGAAGTAAGATTCTGTTTTTCGAAACTCACTTTCTCTCTGTACATGACGTGTTGTACAGATCAGACTTTCCTAACCTCAGCACTGTAGACATATGCCGGAGAGCTCTTTGTTATGGGAGCTCTCTGAAGCAATGTGGGATATTTAGTAGCAACTCTGGCCTCTACCCACGTATTGCCAACAGCACCTCTCAATTATGATAACCAAAATGTCTCCAGGCATCACCACCTATTTTCTGGGTGACAAAATTTCCTCTATTTGGGAACCACTGGTATAGATATATGTATCCATAATAATTCCTAGTACCTGTGTGGGTAAATACATTGATTTAAAATTATCTGGGCACTCTATATGACAAGCTTTTAATATGATCTTTGAGTGATACAATTGAAAGAAAATGCTCTCTAAAGGAGATTTTTAAAAATACTCTTGATGACCATGTAATGATAATTTCAGCCTTAAGATGAATGTTATATTTTTCTTCTACTTCTCTACTCTATACTAAGTTACAAAATAAGTATTAATAAGCGGGTCTTCGGCTACGTATATCCATTTATTTTGAAATATTTTTTAGGGCTATCAATCCTTTAATGATATACCTGAGACGGTAAAAAGTCAAACTACCAACGTCATAGCAGGTGAGATTTTAAATCTGAGGTAACTTTATGTCTCTCTTTGTAAGAACTGGATGATCACTAAAAGAAGTGTATTGTTAAGATTTGTATTGTTATTTTCCTCTTTTAAAAAATAGTCTGTCACTAAAACTTTGAAAAGTAAATGAAGATCAGAACTTTTCAGCTATGTTACCTTTAGTTAGTGATGTCAGTTTTAAAAGTAACAATCTTCTTACTTAACATTTACAGACATCACCCAGCCCTCAGCTGCCACGTACCTGAGGGCCACACTGTGGCAACCATATCCCGAGGTGTGTTCTCACAGATCCCACAGAAACATAGTTTGGAAGCTCACATTCTGATTGTCTTCACTGAGGGAAAGCCACAGATGATGATATTTTCTAAACAAACTAAAAACTGATTTTTAAAGAAAGGAATGCTGTGTATAAGCATTTATTTTCTCTTTTAGGGAGATTTTCATCTGTCCTCCGATGCTGATGTCATAGTATTTTAGGCTTCTAAAGCTACTTACAATTTTTGTTGAATCATGGTTATGGTATGTGGGGTGAATGGAGAGACAGAGAGAGAGACAGAGAGAGAGAATGTGGTGCAGACAGTTTTTTATGCAGAAATGGGGACAAACCTGGGTTATCTGCTTGGAGAAGAAATCTCTGAAGCTATGTAAAATTGTCTTCTATTTTTAAAATCATTTTAGTGCTTCTTTTTATCTGCCTGCAAAGTGGTTTTAAAATATTATATTAGAGTTATTTGATTTTTTTCCCTCTAACGGTGTTCTTTTAACTCATGAAGAGGTTGGGTAAAAAGTATTTTATCCTGCTACCTAGTGCTTTGGAAGTTTTGCAGGTTCCTTTTTGCTTAATATAAGATTCCACTTTAAAATATGAAGATATTAAGGACAGAGTGCACGCTGACCTGTGCTAACATCTGAAGGCTAATGCATACTACTGTACATCTGACAGCCATCTGCTCACTAACCTCTGTGTTTAATTTTTTGGTTTCCCCTCTCTGGACCTCTTCTGTCTATACGCATAGCCCTTCCTTGTAAATCTACAAAGCAAAGCACAATGTGTGTGAGCAAGGCCAATGGCTCATGGTGTCATTTCCTGAACCCAAGCCAGCGTTTTCCTAGGGCTGGGCGAGTGACACTCCATCAGCCTGGATAGCAGGTGTTTATTTTCATGCCCTTAGCTCCCATGTTTTGGTTGTTTGGTAACAGCCTGAGCACATTTTTTAGTGCTGACTGTGTGCCAGGCCCTGGCAGGCTTTGGGCTATGAGATGCATAAGGCCAGGCGTGGACACACAAGCCCATTATCACACTCTGGTACCATGACCAGGTATGTGCAAGGGAACTGAGGTGGGGAGAAGCTAGTGGAAAGGTGCCTGGAAAAGGGGACATCCATACTGAGGTTTGAAGAGGTTATTTGCTGAGAGGGGGCACCAGCCACATACAGAGTCACCAGTGTTAGCGAGGCATGAGGCTGTGTTGTGTTCGAGGGTGAGACAGCCTGAGAAATGGTCACGGGCCCTAGGAACTAACTATTCTTAGGAGATAGGAAATCTGTGTATCAATCACGTCTCTTAAAAATCCCAGAATTGAGGCTGGACTTGGTGGCGCACATCTGTAATCCCAGCACTTTGGGAGGCCGGGACAGGAAGATTGCTTGAGCCCAGGAGTTCAAGACAACCTGGGCAATATAATGGTACCTCGTCTCTGCAAAAAAAAATTTAAAAATTAGCTAGGTGTGGTGATGCAGACCAGTACTCCCAGCTACTTGGGAGGCTGAAGTAGAAGGATCACCTGAGCCCAGGAAGTTGAGGTTATGGTGAGCTGTGGTCATACCTCTGCACTTCAGCCTGGGCAACAGAAGGAAGCCTTAGCTCAAAAAATAAAAATAAAGGAAAAAAAACCAAGAGTTGAGTCATCTTGGCTGACCGTCCTTGGATATTATCGCATACAATCCATTTGCAGGAGACAATCACCGTGGAAGAACAGTCGTCTCCTTACAAACCAGTTATTCATTTCTGTGGGTTTCATTCCTAGACTTCATGTCTGTGTGAAAAACACACAGTGAAAAAGTTTCCCACCATTTTTATGGGACCCTATTTTGAGCCAGTCTCCCATCTAGACCATCTACTTGAAGTACCCCATGGGTCCCGGGATCACATTGTGAGAACTGCTAATCTTGTCTCTGCTGCTGCAGAGAGGTTTATCCGTCTTTCAGGATCAGTGGACCCTTAACTGATTAGTATGTTTTTAGTATGCCCATGTCAAGAAACACCGTGGATAAACCCCACTTCAGAGCTTGTATGAGCATTGGTCCAGGTGAAACCCTGCACCCAGGTGGTTTTGATTCCCTGTCAGGGTGGACGCTTTCCAGAAAACTCATGGTTCTTTGAGCTTATCTCCTGTCTGAGAAATTAGGATGGATATCAATAGAGCACTGTTTGGCCGCTGGGAATACTGCTGCTTCCTTGCACAGAGGAGATGTGTTTCTGCATGCCCTTCTTTAAAAAGTTCCCACTTTGTATGAGTAAAGTAAAATTTTAATAAAAATATCACCTGGGTCTCTTGTTTTAAAAAAGTGGTCCTGGAAAATGACTGTGTTCTTGAGTGCTATTTCTTAGACGAAAGAGTTATTAATATTATTATTACTAAATTATTTTTCCAAAACCATGTAAACAGTGGCTTTAGAGTCAGATACATCCAGTTTTCATTTCTATTACCAGTGCTTTCTAAAAGAGATCCATGAGCAAGTAATTTAGCCCCTGTGAGCCTTAGGGCCACTGTTAGTAAAATGAAAACAAGAATATCTACCTCTGCGGGATAAGTGAGTTAACACTTATAAAAGTGCCTGGTACACAGTCTGCATGTCATACATTTTAATCACCCAGTCTGTTTTCTGTACTGAAGTAGGAAGAAGAAAACGATGACTTGACTTCAGCAACATCTCATTAAAGTCAGCACTCACAGCTTGCTGTCTTATTAAGTAATTGCTTTTTGATCGTCTTGACTGTATTCATGCTTGTTGTAGACTCTTATCAGATTTTAAAACACATATGTAACATGAGAAGAACTAAAAGTGGTTCAGGCATTGCTGTTTGGTTCCAAAACAAAATTTCTGTCTCCTCCATGTTTGTGAATGCATAACTGAGGTACCTTGTTTTCAGGTGTCAAAAGCGTCTTGAATTCCATTGGTTCCGAGGTTGACAATGTAACCCAAAATATTCCTGTTCAGAATACGCTCTCAGATTTTGCTGTCTACCTTAATGTTACTGAAAGTTACATTCAACGCAGTTTACCCAAATTGGAAGAGTATGATTCATACTGGTGAGTTCCTCTTTTGAGCTGGTAAGCTAGGAAAGTGAACTTTGGTATGGAATGGAATAAAAACCTGACATCATCACCAGGATAACCTTTTGAGAGCCACGACTTGATACACGTAAGCCCTATTTTATAAAAAGTTGAAGTGCTCACTTAGGCCAGGCAGCACATATGCTAAAATTGGAATCAAACAGAGAAGGTTAGTGTGACTCCTGTGTAAGAATGACATTCGAATTTGTGAACTGTTTTGTATTTTTTTTTAAAAGTTGAAAACTGGAAGTTTTTGAGCCAAATAATCAATAATTTACAATTTTGATGTTATTCGTGACTTCTAGAATCTTAGTTATAATGATCAAACCTGACATTATGTCAGGATTTTTAATGCTTAAAGATAATGTCACAGGATTTTTAATGCTTAAAGATAATTGAGAAGAACATTTGGGAAATAAACTTTTCACATTGGTTTATAGAGCAAATACATAGAGGTTGGTTCTTATTGAAAGATCACCCTCTTCTTAGCTGTGTCTTGAAACCAGCAAATTGCTTCTAGAGCTTAGGTGAGTGGGTACACAGTGATTGTTTGGCCCACAAGAAAATGCAGGTGGTGGGGTTTGGCCCTGGAAGATGATGGCAAACATCACAGCCAGAACCCTGAGTGGGGAAGGAACGGAGGACTTGAGAAATTTAGAGGATTCTCTGCAATGTGAGGTGTACTTTACTCTCTGAAGAACTCAGCCCCCTGACCTGTCACTAAACTATTCATACTCCTCAAGCTCATGGGGATCCCAGAGACTCATTCTTATTTGGGTCATTTCTTATACAAGACCACAAGATAACAATAATCGCAACAATAAGCTGACATTTAGGAGACTGCTTTAGAGTGCCCACCAAGCGATTTCTGCACATCTTATTTAGTACTCACAAAAGTCCCCTGGGTTGTGTTCCGTTTATAACCCTGTTTTACAGACAAGGATATTTGGGCTTAAGGAAGTGGCGTGACTGACTAAAGCCAGCTAGACATGGCAGAGGTGGGTTTTGAAACCCCGTTTGGCTTTTTTCTTAGTCATTGCCCTGTAAGCAACAAGCTTCAAAGGGTACCTGCCTCGTTTCCACTGTGGGGCTATGTCAGGCCAGTGAGTCTCAGGACAGAAAGATTCAAGAAACTTAGAATCCCATCAGAGATTCATAATGAGAAGGATTACTACAATTATCTACTTGTCTCCCTTCTTTTCCCCTGCCTGGAGACCATAAGCTTATTTTAGACATAAATTGAACTAAGGAGATGTTTCTTTCACTCTAAAAGTTTTCTGAGGCCGGGCCCTGTGGCTTATTTAATTTTGTGTCCTCAGTATCTGGAACAAACCTCCACAGAATGGCTGCTGGTGCCCATTATTATAATTACTGAGATTGCTCTTAATTGAATGAAAAGCTTTAGTGGCGACTTTTGTCAAGAGGCACTAAACAAAAGTAAATTCTTTATGTTTTTAGTGTCTTCAGTGTTGGGAAGCAGTACTCCCCTGGAGTGCCCCTCACTGCTGGGAAAGGTTTTTGTACATTACGGGAATGCCAGTAAGACCTAATTGAGGATCTGTTATCCTAAAAGGTCTCACAGGACCATTAGGAAATTGAGATTTGCATTCTGCGGGCATTTGATTTAGGGTGCTCATAAAATGTCTAAATGTCCCATGCATCTGCCGCATAGAATGTTTCTGATTCAGTAAAGAACACAATGACCCCAAATATTCCTGCAACCATAAAATATTTTAGAGAAAGGCCAGGGAAGAGTGTCCATTATTTCCTTTTCTGTAGTCTAATCATGATCTAGCCATATGCCATCATCATTATCATAGGCATTTAGAACACCAGAAGTCTTTAAAGAACTTAAAAGTCTCAAGGGCATTTTTATCAGCAGCCTTGGAGAAGCTCAGTAAACCCTGCTTAAAGCCCCCTGTGGTACCTTTGGAAGTCAAGGGAAAGGAAACAATATTCCCATGATCTTCAGGTGAGCACTTCAAAGCTGAGGTAAAAATAAAAGTCTCTCAGTTGGTTCAACTGGAGGACTAGGAGTGGGAAGGAATCTTTTCACACAATGATATCGCCCTCCGAGGAATTAACAGAGAAGGCTGGCATTATTAGATAGCCAAGAATTACTCAACGGCTTCAGCCTTAGTCCACCAACTTTTGTGTCATGGTATCACCTGTTTTATATACAATAACCCTATGCTTGCTTCACCAGGTGGCTGGGTGGCTTGGTCATCTGCTCTTTGCTGACCCTCATCATGATTTTTTATTGCCTGGGCTTACTGTGTGGTGTGTGTGGCTATGACAGGCACGCCACTCCGACCAGCAGAGGCTGTGTCTCAAATACTGGAGGTGTCTTCCTCATGGTGTGAGTGCTTACTCCTCTTTGTCATGGAGGGGCTGGGGTGGGGTGGGGGGCTGGTGGGAGTGGGTTGAGAGTGCAGTGAGGAGATCAGATGGCAAATCCGAACCTAGCGCTCTCTGGACCACACACTCTGGGTTCTAGCGAAGGAGGGATCTTACTGTGATTGTACCTTCCTTGACTGGGTACTTTCATCAAGCATAAAAAGTAAAAGAAAACTCTAAATCAATTGCATTTTGATAGATGAGCTTAAACACACTATTTACACGAAGTAGACTTCTTTTAAAAGCAGTTATCATGGAAATTCTTTTCAAGTTTACTCTCTTGATTTCCACTATTCCTTCTTTCCATTCATTCATTCATTTTCCAGATAGGAAGCTGACCTCTTAGCCAACACTGTTTCGTATTGTCAGCAGTACTGCTAACTTGAAACTGTAGAAACTTAATTTAAAACAGAGGTTGCCAACCCGGCACCAGTGAGACTTAAACAGGATTAGGGATGAAAACATGTTTGGTTCACTGTGAGGTAGCAGGGAGAGGTGAGCCGGAGGCAGACTGGAGTCTCTGCTTCAGAGACATTTACCTCCAAGTTCATGGGTTTGAAAAACCTTTACTCTTGCAGGGTGTGAGAAAGCATAGCAGGCATGAACTGGGCACGACTGGAGCCAAAAACATAAGCTAGGATGCAGGAATCATGGCTTCAAGTGCTCCGCAGAGAGGTAGCCATGTGGGTTCCAAGTGAATATTCTCTTTTTTGTTAACTCCTTGGGAATCAGCAGTAGGGAGTGTGATGGGGTTCAAGGGAGGCAGTAAACATAGTCCTGGATAGTGGAGACCCCAAACCTCAGCCACATACTCTCATTTATCCACTTATGTGAGGCAGCACTGGGATGGGGTTTAGGAGAGGACGATTGGGTGCTGGAGAGCAGGTGTTGCTTATTAACTTGCGTTTCAAAACTTTGGGTCACTATGACAACTAACAGACTTCTTAGGAGCTTTGATTCTAAGTCATTTCCCTAAAATAATTAGGCTGTAGTATAGTACATGCCCTTACTAATATAAATGCAGGCACAAGAGCCTAAAAATAACTTTAAAGCTGATGACCTAGAGTCTGCCAGGACTGGACAAAGAGTCCTACACATGGAGAAGGCTGTTTGCTCACAGGCCGAAACTTAACTGCTAAGACCTTACAGTTAAACAGTTAAACCTTACAGTTGAATTACACTTAACTGCAAGGACCTGGGCAGGGAAGAAAAAAATGAAGAAATCACACCAGCAAGGAAAAATACCTTTTTGTTCAAATGTACGCAGATACAGATAGAAAGTCAGTTGAACGTCAACCACCCTGATACTTGGCTTTTTTTGGTCAGTGTTTTGGTGGCGAGTGTATATGTGTATACATATATATATGCATTCGTTCTATCTTTTCAACTGCCTCAAAGGTGGAATAAGTTGCTCTGAAAAGGTACACTCTTCATCAAAATTCTATTCATGCTTTTTTCAAGGAATACAACCCCAAAATGTGATGTCTAGCTTCAAAGAAGAAAAAAAAAGAAAAGTCATCAACAAATTGATGGAGACAAAAGGCTACTTCTGTTTAGATAGAATACTTCTGCAGACACGTGGTAACCTATGGTGTGCACACAACAGGATTTATCCCAGCAGGAGGAAAAAGGCTGGTCACTGTCCAGGGTCAGGTTCATTTCAGGGGGCCTGCAGACTTAAGGTGGTTATGATCTCTCTATTGTTGAGACCCGCACTCACCACGGTGAGTTTTGCTATGCTTAGCAGAATTCTCCAGCCCTCAAGGCATCTGGTAAACCAGTGAATAACTGCAATGGGAGAAGACAAGTGCTGTCAGTCTAACGAGACTAGTTAGAAGACTGTAGTTTCTTTTTTAAAACGGTTTACTTGCTTGTAGAAACCAGAGAGAGAATATATAGTTCCTCTGCAATCACACCACCTGCTCTTTAAAAATGGCGATACTGGTCAGGTGCAGTGACTCAGCGCCTATAATCCCAGCACTTTGGGAGGCAGAGGTGAGAGAATTGCCTGAGCCCAGAGGTTCGAGACCAGCCTGGGCAACTTGGCAAGAGCTCGTCTCTACAATAAATTAAAAATTAGCTGGGCATGGTAGTATGCGTCTGTAGTTCTAGTTAAAGGCTGAGGTGGAAGGATCCCCTGAGTCCAGCAGGTCAAGGCTGAGGTAGCAGTGATCGTGCCACTACACTCCAGGCTGGACGACAGAGTTAAGACTCCGACTCAAAAAAAAAAAATGGTGACACTGGCCAATCAAGAGGTTGGTCTCTTTCAAAACCAAACAAGGATACCAGTGAAAGATCTAGAAGGAGGAAAGGCAGAGAACCCAGGATCTGCTATGATCCTGTATCTTCAGAAGTTCGCAGGAGCATTTTAGGGACTGATAGGAGGCAGAGTGATAAATGTATTATCTGTTGCATGGGGTGTAGGAGGTTCTCCCAGAGATGAGGGGATCAAAGAGAGGCAGCAAGAATCTCTTATGTTGAAGCCCATTATCAAACTTCCCATTGTAGCTCTTGAAAACAATGCTGGCCACGGTGGCTCAGCCTATAATACCAGCACTTTCGGAGTCGGGAGGCAAGCGGATTGCCTGAGTCTGTGGGTTCGAGACCAGCCCGGGCAATTTGGCAAGACCTCATCTCTACAATAAATAAAATTGGCTACTTGGAAGTCTGAGATGAAAGGATCACTGAGCCCAGCAGGTCGACGCTGGGGTGGCTGTGAGTGTGCCACTGCATTCCAGCCTGGGCAATGGAGTGAGCCTTCGACTCAAAAAAAAAAAAAAAAGAAAGGAAAAGAAAAAAAGCCAACAGCAGCCACAGATGCCATAAACTTGGTATGTCTACATATATGAGACAGTGTCTTGCTCTGTCACCCAGGCTGAAGTGCAGTGGCACAGTCGTGGGTCACTGCAGCCTTGAGCGATCCTCCTGCCTCAGCCTCCTGAGCAGCTGGAACTACAGATGTGTTAAAACTTTTTGTAAAGGTCTTACTCTGTTGCCCAGGCTCGTCTTGCACTCCTGGGCTCAAGCAGTTGTCCTATCTCGGCCACCCAATCCCCCTTCTTTAAAATTAGAAATGGAAAACCTCTCCAATCCCCCTTCTTTAAAATTAGAAACAGAAAACCTCTCCAACACCGCCTCTACCGGTTCGGTCTCCTCCCTGCACAGCAGAGCTCTCAAAAGAATGATCTGGGCTTGCTGTCTCCATTCCTGTCTCCCTCCAGCTCCCCAGTCCACTCCAGTTTGGCTTCCTCCCCATCACTCCACTTGTCTGTAGTCTGTGAAGACAGCACATTTGCAACAGTGGCCTAAGCCCTCCTCCTGCAAACGCTCCTTCTATCCCCTCTAGGGACATCACACCCCCAGGGTTTCTTTCCTGCTTCTCTGACTCTTCTTCTGGGTCTTGTGTGCTGGCTCTCCTTCCACCACTTGACTTTCAATGTTGAAGCCCCCTAGGCTGCTTCTGTCTCCAAGCCAGCCCCAGGGATAAATGATCGTTTCCAAGCTGCGACTCCCCCATGCGTGTCTGTAACCCAGATATCTGAGCTCCAAACACACTGACTTCTGCACAGCATCTCCACTGTGATGTCTCAGTGCCCAAGACCGACATCAACCTTCTCTTTCTCTCCAGAGCCTCAGTGTTCCTGGTCCTGCTCTTGGAGCCCCTTCCCCATCTTGTCACCCCATCCTGCTGCATTGCCGCCTACTGTCATCCACTGCCTGTCTACACCACCCCTGCCTCATCAGGCTGCCACCCTGGGCCGTGATAACCGCCTCTGGTGGTGTTTCATCCATGTCAGCCCTGCCCACCCATCCTTCACACTGTGCCACTAGTGTTCTTATTCAGGGAGAAATCGGGCTGTGCTTTCTGCCCCTCCTCAGTGCCCCTATCCCCTGTCCAGTGCACCCCTGCCTACCCTGGAGTTTCCCCTCCCCTGTTCCCCCATCCCCTGTCCAGCGCATCCCTGCCTGCCCTGCAGCAGGTTCACGCCGTTGTCCACCATCCTGCTGGCTGCAGAGCTACGTTGACCTCAGAACCACCCCCTATCCACTGTGTCCTTTGTGGAAAGTATAGAATCCCAGCTCTGAATCGCTATTCTAGACAGCAAGTAAGCTAGGCATATGATGTAAGAGTTCTGGACTTAAGTGTCAGGGACTGAGAGGTCACGGCAATCACCACTTTGTCTCTTCACTCCTGGGTAGGCTGATCTCTTTAACCTGCAAAACATGGAAAACTCCAGATCTGTTTTACACATCATGTGGGTAGACTTAGCAAGTACTAGTAGGTGATGTTGAATCATTCCTGTAGAGCTACTCATTTTATTCATACTTTTTTTCAGGGGTGTTGGATTAAGTTTTCTCTTTTGCTGGATATTGATGATCATTGTGGTTCTTACTTTTGTTGTTGGTGTAAATATGGAGAAATTGGTCTGTGAACCTTACTCAAGCAGAGAGTTATTCCGGGTAAGTGTGACTTTCCACTTACTGTGGGAGGACTTGATCAGAAACTTGGATTTCCTGCTGTCTTGGGGGTTGTTTTAAGAGCAGTGCACACACATGAGCAGTTTGACTCAAATTCAATAAGTTAAGATTCTTTCTATTTTTAAAAGCAAAAAAAAAAAGTGGTAGTATTCCTATTATTGTAAGTGAAGTCAGTGCCAGGAATTAAGACCTGCCCATCAATATGGATTGATAACATTTTGGGAGAATAAAACTCTTCTCAGCAATAGTTTCTAAATGTGGCTGAGAACATCAGATGATGAATTCCCAGGTTCCTCCCACACACCCGAGAAGTTTCCCAGGTGACAAAGATTACCACACAGATGGGCCCTAAATTTGAAGTGAAAGAGACTAGTAATGTCCATGCCTTGGGCAGAGGGATGTCCCTAATAGATATGTCCCTAACAGATATTTGATGGGGTGATCAGGAATTTAATTCAAGCATCACTTTCGCCTCCAAGACCAACTCCCACAGACTGGGGGGTGGGGGTTCGAGGCACTTGGCAGTTTTGTCTTACTCGTTAATGTTTACTCGTAAAGCATTTTGGTTTAAGTCTAGTTTCTGATTTTGGCTTTTCAGTGTTTTTCTTCAGATTCTGATTTTTAAATATATTCCAAATTCCCTCCTTTATTGTATATGTACTTTTCTACCTCAAATCTATTATGAAATCAGGTGAATGACTACTAAGGTAACCAGCTGTTGTATTTTAGTTATTCAGTTGGTCAAGGGAGATTAAATCGAGAGCACCAATGAGTCAAATTATCTCTATTTGGTTTCTTGATAAAAGATAAGAAGAAGACATCAAGTCAGGCGTCATTATCTCCTGTACAGTGTTGAGTCATTGAAAGGTGATTCTTAAAAAGTAGAGGATATTTCAGAACCATTTCTATCTCTCAGGAACATACATGGTTGTGCACTAATTTTCCCATCATAAATATGTGTGGTGCAGAGGCAGAGAGTCTGTGAGTTTTAATTCATTTTGTCCAGAGAGAGAAATGGTGAAGAGTTGGGTCCTTTGTTTCAAGGCTCATCTCAAGGTGACAGACACAGCTCTCCGTCCGCCTGGGAGTCCTCTCATCCTCTACATGGAAGCCACTGTTTTTAGCATTCTTAGAATTTCTTTATGCATTTTTAAGCAAATATTAACCCTATGTGAAGCATTATTATATGCCTTGGTAATATCAGTCATCATTTACCAGAGATACTTCTTAGGCATTTAATGAATTGTTAGATATACTTTTAGGCATTGCATTAGCTATTCAGAATCAAATTGTCTATTCTATTTCTATATCTAATGTGTTTGTTTTATTAAAATGAAGAGTTCCCAGAAAACATAAACTCATTAATTCTGATTGATACTACCCAGTGGTCAATTGATTTATTTCAATCACTATTATTTCTAATTTTAAGTTAGACTCAATGAGAAAAATGATATAAAAAATCTCAGAAATATATTTAACAGAATACTCATTTCATTATATGTATGTATGTTAGTGTAAAACTGTCTTTTTCTAAAAAAACATTTTTTAATTTGTTCTAGGTTTTGGACACACCTTATTTACTAAATGACAATTGGGAATACTATCTCTCTGGCATGCTGTTTAATAAATCACAAATTAGGCTCACTTTTGAACAAGTTTACAGGTATTAATATTTACATTATACATTTTTCTGTTTATAATATTTTTTTTCCTGGGATGTGAATTTTGCTTTCAAAGTATTTTGAAATCCTAATAATAAGACTTTCCAGTTTCAGAGATAAGCTGTTCTTCACTATTACAAAGAAATAGTAGAAATGAAACCAAAAAGACACGTGGAATGAAGATGTTTTTGGGGTCCCTCTCTCCATTAATCCCTGGGACTTTCTGGTTAAGGTGACCTTTAGGTGCTGTAAAGGGACCCTGTGAGAACTCTTTTCAAGATCCACCTTACCCTAAATAAAAGCCATCTAACGAGAGCTCGATGCCATATCCGGGATGAGGCTGTCTTTATGGCAGGAGTATGCATTCATTGAGCCCCACTCTTCTCAGCTCAGTGGAGAAGGGATTTACCTATTTTAGAATTAGGATCCAGGTACAAAGAGGTTCGGCCATCCCACCCAGGGACCAAGTTGACCCAGCACAGTCAAACTGTACTGACCTTTTGGATCTCTGCGGCTCCTCCCTATCACCATCCTTGCCATGAGGATTTGTGTCTAGGCATGCATTTAGCAAGTAGAGCTCCACCCTGGTAAAGTGAGGGGGTGGGTGGTCTTGACAAGGGCTTGATGGAATAATTTAATAAAGCCCGTGATCTACTTTGCAATGCACCTCTTTCTAGCAAGTATCGTTTTGTGTTTTTTTTAAATGAGAATTTATTTCTTCCCAGGTTGTAAACTCGCAGCAGTTCTGGAAATAGCACAAAGGAGAGAGAAGGAAGGACATATTGATCAGTCCTCTTCCCCAAAAGTGGGACTATTATGAAGCAGGGAAAGAAGTTGGGAGTAGTGGTTTCTGGGGGGAATTGTGTAGCCACTGGAGACACCCAGACCCACTCTGTGTTCACAGATGAGACAAAGAGAAACAGTGAGCTTTTCTCTTCATCTTCAGCAGGGGACAGGCAGCTGCAACTACTTTTTTGGGTCATGATTTCTCTGTTTATCCCCATAGTGACTGCAAAAAAAATAAAGGCATTTATGCCTCTCTTCACCTGGAGAACAGCTTCAACATCAGTGAACATCTTAACATTAAAGACGTGAGTAATCAGAATCGGTCACAGAATCAACATATGCACTTCCTTGCCAAATCCAGTTGTCTTTCTTTCTAAAGTTGAGCTGGAATTCACAGTCGATAAAATGAACCATTTGAAAGTGACATTTAGTTCACTGTGCGACCCTCAGCTCCGTCTGGTTGTAAAATATCTTCTCCCCACCCAACCAGTTGTATTTTGCAGCTTGAGTTTTTCCTGAGGGTTGTCCAGGGCCCTCTAAAGGGGGCTCACTGTTGACACTTCACATGGATGATGTCATTTCACTGAGAGTGGAGGTCCCAGTGTTTCCCCAGGGAGGCTGGCTCTCCTTCTTTCCGCCATATTCTAGAGCTGGACATGTGGCATGAGGAAGTATGATTCACTCCATCCTCATTTCTTATAATCACGCTGTGGCCGCAGGACTTCAGGGTGGGCTCTGGTGAGCTCAGCTAGTAAGAGGCAGAAGGAATGGAAGCAGGTGGAGCAGAATAACCTCCCCTCTTTTGCCTGAGCCCACACTCTAATCTTGAGTCCTAAGACTCTGAGGAACGGAGCCGTGGCTCACGCTTTTAAGTCCAGCTATTCAGGAGGTTGAGGCAGGAGGATTGCTTGCACCCAGGAGTACATGGATATGGTGAGCTGTGATTGCACCTGTGACTAGCCACTGCACACCAGCCTGGGCAACATAGTGAGATCCTGACTCCAAAACAAAACAAAACTCCAACAAAGGCCATTCCAGAGCGCACTGGCTGAAAGAGAGAGCAAGAGAGTTTCAGCTGCCCAGGTCTAAGGTGCCATTAGCCTAGACCATTCCAGTTGTCATACTTGGAGGCCTCTTCTGCCCTTCTCAGCTACTCAGGAAAGAATCTAGAAGCTCTCTTTCTTTTGGGCTTCCAGATTGAGAGAGGATACCAAGGGAGGAGGTTAGTCCCAAGCCTTCCCACTGAGGCAAACCACAGAAGGCCCCTAGAGGTAGCATGAAGCTGTGATGGCTTGATGGTTTTCAAATGCAAAGAGGCATACTTGAATTTTGTATTGATTATCTTTCCTAAATTCTCCTTATGTGTACATGAAGAAAATACAATTTTATAACCCAGCCCTAAATTGACACGAGCCATCCTCTGGGGTCTATGGTGGGTAGTAGGAAGAGAGTGTGCTGCCCGGGATACTCAGGCACTCCACGCTACCAGTAACTCCTGAATGGCTGTTAGGACAACTCCAAATCAACAACCATGTTCCATAATGTGTGAAGACCCAAGTAACTAAACATGGTTCCCCAAATAATATCTTCCCTATCTTCCTGCTTCCGGCTCTCATGCATGCTGGTCCCTTCCCTAGAATGCCAGACTACCCTGTTTCTTTCAGCATCTCTGTTTGCGAAGGCCAGGGGCTCAGAAGTTACCCCCACTCTGTATGATCCTGCCCAGTCCCCTTCCTTGGGGGCCTCTCCCCAGTCCCAGGTATCCCGATGCGGTGCCCGCATCTCTCCATGTGCCTCTCTGACACAGCCTCTTCCCTTGGAGGTCTTTGAGGGCGGAAACAGAATTTTATTTTGGCTTTGCGTCTTGCTTCCTCAAAGAGTGCCTGTCATGGGACAAAAGGAAGAGCAGGGAGGTAGGGAAGGAGCGAAACAGAAAGAAAAGTACCAGGAAGAGATGCCAGTCAAGTGCATGCATTTTCCTGGGTGTTCTACTGCTCTTAAGTGTGTGACATTCTTGGAGAATAATGGATCGATGTACAACTTCTTTTTTTGTACAGCGTACTAGAAGCATTGACAGTGAGTTTGACAATATGAACATAAATGTTAATGTCGTGCTGCTGGTTGATGCAGGAAAAAGAAACCTTCAGGATTTCGCGGACTGCGGAATAGACAAAATAAATTATGCCACCTACTTGGCTCAGGTACGACTCGTGTTCAGGCTTGATCTTTCTGGGGGAAGTTAGTATTGGATAAGCGTATGTCTTTTTTGGTTTGGGCTTTTTTTTTTATTAAGATAAGCTTCACATAACAAAAAGTTAATCATTTTAAAGTGAGCAATTCAGTGGCACTTAGTACATTCACAATGTCGCACAACCACCACCTCTGTCTAGTTCTGAAACATCTTCATTACCCTAAAGCAAATGATGTACCCATTAGCAGTAGTCCCCCAACTCCCTCTTCCCCCAACACCCTGGCAGCCACCAGTCTGTGTTCTATCGCTTATAGGTTCACCTAGTCTGGATATTTTTTAAAAACAGAATTATAGAATATATAATCTCTTGTGTCTGGCTCCTTTCACTTAGCATGTTCTTGTGGTTCAGCCAACACAGCATGTATCAGTATCTTATTCCTTGTTATGGTTGAATAATAATATTGAAAATACTATGACTTTAAATGTATAAATAAGAGTGCAGATGTTGTCACGCATGTAAGAATTTCTCAGCTTCCTTGGTTACTTTATGGGTATGGAACCCTGTTTAATCTGTTGCCTGTTCGATGTTGTTAAGGTTTAAAAGTCTCATATCCATACATGTTTTTTCCACTCTTTTATAGACTGACAAATCTCCTGCAAACGTAAATCTTGTATCATTTGCAGATGATCTATCCGCCAAAGCAGACCAGATGGTGAGTTCAGACCATCCAACTAAATGCTGTAGAAGTCCTAGGTGTCAGATGTCAATGCCGTTCTAGGGAGGCTACGGAAAAGGCTCTGTACACCATGGGCAGTCCCTTGTTCATACTCCTCTTTTGTGCATGTTGGAGGTTCCCGTCTCCAGTCATTGCCTTGTGACCCAAACCTCTCTGAGCCGTGAATGTTGTGGGGTGGTTTTGGGTGACCACAGAGACTCCCATCCTCCGCTCTGAGTGTGAGCACCCTCCCTGCTTTCGTTCTGGATCTGCTTTTACCCCTGTCGATCCCTCCACCTCCAGACATGCGTATGCGTGTATGCAGGTGGTTTTTCCTGAAGTGTGGGTCATAGTACCTGAGGGTGTGGGAAGAGGGTTCCATGGGGTACTTTTTATTGCCGACAGTAAGTGATGAACTTCCCCTTCATCAGCTCTTCTACCGGCTGGGGACTACCTGGCCTTAGCTGGACCCTTTCCAGATACATTTGTCACCATGGTGACAAATGACCTGGGCTCCAGAGAAAGACCCAGTTTTCAATTCTGACTCAGCCTATGATATGGGAGCTTGGGCAAGACATTTCTCCCCTCTCTGCCTTATCTGTAAAATGGGGGTAATAGTATTTACCTTACAGGATTGCTACACATTAATGTATTAAACACTATTTAGGTATGAGTTAAGTTAAGATGTTTCAGTCGAGTATTGGTTTTCTCAGTTGTAAGATGGGGTGACTGACAGTGGCTGTGTAATGGTGAGGTGGAGAGAGAACACAGCCATTGGCACTCAACAAGGGCTCCTGAGTGTGGGTTATTGCTGAGAGATCAGGGTTCTTTGATTTAAAGCCGGGTGTCTTGGCACTGTCCCTCCCACCAGTCCCCATGGCTACCCATATCCGTCATCGTACAAGGAGCTCTTCATGCTTATGTCATGGCTGCCCAGGGCCCCTGTGGTTAGAGGATGCTTTGAGCGTAGAAGGACAATGTTGATACTTTATTTTCTTGTTAGCCCTCAGGACTTTTGAAGCAGTCCCTGAAAAAAGATGCAAACGATATTAGAGGGATTCACCAGCAACAAGTCCTTCCTATGGAACAGTCACTGGTAACAATTTGTGTATTTTGCTGTGACCTGCGCTAACTCTCCTGCAGCCAGCTGGCTTTCTTTGAGCCTTAAAACACATGCTCATCTCATAGGTCCAATCCGATTGGCCTCCACCTCGGAAATTGAGCTGTGCTTTTAAAGCAGACAAAGCTTAATCTGCACCACCCTCTTTTGCCTGTTTCCTTTCTTCTTTCCAGTTGAGTATGAGCAGTTAGATGCAATCTGTGACTGTCTCCTGCACCTCGCTCTGGCTTCTGTTGCTGTGAGCAGACCCTGCTCCTCTCTGCACTTAGCTGCAGTGCTGTGGACTTACTTTCACTCATTCCTCAGTTCTCCTCCTCTAAACTTTGTCTAGAATAGGTGATGGTGAGGATAAGTACTTTTCTGTATGTACTCGCTTAGCTCCGTCGCCTGTCTCAATGGTCACGCTGTTCTCTCTCCCCATCTATCCATATCATTCATTTGCTTGTCACCACCTCTGGCTTCTTCTTTTTGTTTTGTTTGAGTCAGGGTCTCTGTCACTGAGGCTGAAGTGCAGTGGCACAATCACAGCTATCACAGCTCACTGCATCCTTGACCTCCTGGGCTCAGGCTATCCTTCTATCTCCTGAGTAGTTGGGACTACAGGCTCACACCCCCATGTCCGGCTAATTTTTTGATTTTTATGTGGAGATTAGATAACACTATGCTGCCCAGGCTAGCCTCGAACTCCTGGGCTCAAGTGATCCTCCCACCTCAGCCTCCCCCAAAGTATTAGGATTACAGGTTTGAGTAACCATGCCCAGCCTATTTCTCACCACCCTCTGGCTTCTTTCTTCAACACAACAAAGACAGTTTGTAGCAAAGAAGGAATATGGGCTTTGGAGTCAGACACACCTGGTTTTAAGTTCTGCTTCTGCCTCTCCAAAGGCAGCTTCTCAGTTTCTTCTTCTAAAAATGGTGGGAACAATTCCTGCCGTGCTCACCTGGTCCATAGAGATGAAAGACCTGACCTCTGCAGAACTCAGTACGTAGGAGGAATTATTATTGAGCCCGTGTGGGGGTCGTGTTTGCAGTTGTCATGGGAAGTACTATGGAATCTGAGATTCAGCTTACTCCAGTTTGGAAAAGCATATAAATTGAATCAATTCCAACATCCAAACCTTCAAGAACTAGATTTTTTTTTCTCTCCCGGCTTCCTAATTCATTTGATTAAATGAATTAGTCTTTCTATGAACTTTCTTAATTTGTTTCCTGTTCTTTTTACAATTTTCTGCTATACTTATTTATGCCTAAAACAACTTTGTTAACATTTTAAGCTGGCTTTGCATTAAAATGCTTTTTTTCAAGTAGACAGAACTCCTTTGCCTTTTCAGAACTAGGGCATCCTGTCCACAAACAGGCAAATGACCCATGGTCTAAACCAGAGGTTGGCAAACTAGGGCACCTGGGAATTATAGGCCACAGAGCAAAATTCAGCCTGTTGCCAGTTTTTGTAAATAAAGTCTTACTGGAACACATTCATGCCCCCTTCAGACTATCTGTGGCTGCTTTTGGCTACAAGGGCAAAGTATTTACTAGCTGACCTTTTACAGATGAAGTTTGCCATGCTCTGGTCTAAACCATTCAGGTTAACCACTCCTCTGGGCAGGCTCTGTTTTAAATAATAACTTGCACTTTGAGCAAACCTAATTATGAGAGTTTTCTTGGATACCTTGCATGCGATGTGCTACCTTTCGAGGCTTTAGACTATGTATCCTGATTTTTTTGTCACCAGAGTTACACATTAACAATGGGTAAAGGTGCACAATGTTACCTATATCTGTTATTTTTTTCTAGAATGAGACCATTACAGTATAAAGGCAGATTTGGTGACTGTCTTGGGGGAGGGGAGGACACATGTTGTTCGATCTTGCAGCTTTGTGTATTAATTTTGCAAATGTTATCTATGTTTGTTCACCAGAGCACTTTATACCAAAGTGTCAAGGTACTTCAGCGCATAAGCAGTAAATTGAAGGTAAGGTTTTACTCTTTTTCTGTCATTGGGTTTTGTTGTACAATGTTGATTTGTGTAGGTACTTCAAAAACAAACAAGCAAAAAACACTGAGTTATCTACCCATCTAAAATACCACAATGGGTGTTCCCACCTTTCCTATAAGTATTTCCATAGGTGTAGACTTCATCTTAGTAGGTTGTTAGACACATAAGTGCAAGCTGTGTTTGCGTGTGCAGGATGTAATCTTAGAGGGCACATTGGTCACGTTTATGGAGATAATGCTGCCTAACAGACAACCTCCAAATGTCAGTGCCTTTTCACCACAAGCATTCATTTTCACTGCTGGGTTCACCACAGGCTTCTCCACATGCCTTGCCCTTTAGAGAATGAGCCTGAAGGAACAGCTCCTGGTTGGGCCCCTCATATCCTCTTAGTGGAGGACAGAAGTTCAGGGAATGAGTGGAATCACAGGCTGTCCCTTAAGCCACTGCTCAGAGCAGGCACACAGCCACCTCGACACCATTGCCTTGGCCAGAACAAGTCACATGGTCACACCCATCATCACCTGGGCAGGGGAGGAAAACTCCAAGCTCTGGGAAGCCGTATCAGGGAAGGCATGAATAAATCCTGTACAGCAAAGGCAGTCTATCACAGGGACACTCCTGGGCCCCTTTCCCTTAATGGCAATGGAGCTCCAAGCCTGCATTGTATTCACCTTTGTATTCACCATGCCAGCAGGTGGAACTCAGAAAATATTTCTTTATTGAATGGAGTGGGCTGCCGACAAGAGATTTTGGTTGTTAACACCACAGGATAAACTTAAACGTTCCTCCCTTCACTTTTCTCAGTGAGACCAAAATTGTGACTCCGTTCCTCTGATGATGTTTAGGCTTCCTCTCTTCTGGGATCATCGTTCTGCCTCTAATCATGGTTGCCATTTTATAAGCGTGTGCCAAGGGAAACTGGAGGCAGACACACTGGTGACTGCATGCAGGGGCTTTGCTACCTCTGTGCACCTTGACATGACTTGCAGGGTCACGATGTACAGTGGCATGATGCCCTTCACAAGAGACCCAGCCAGAGGAGCCAGTTTTTCTGTGCCCCAAGGGCCTTCTGCAGACCCCTTTTCTAATCTGCACCAGGCTGTTATGTGGGTTGGCAGAGGCTTTGTCTGATGCGATGATGCGGAGAGTGTGGACTATAGATGCACACGTGCTTCCCAGTGTGGTGATCTTGAAAGGGATCAACTCCCCGTCTGTGAAGGGAGCCTAATCCACCTTCCCCCCAGCCTTGCAGTGGAGGCAGTTCTTATGGACAAGCCCAGTGTCTGGCCAAAGCAATTGTGCCTCTGTACTCATCTCCTTCCCTGCCTTCAAGGCTGGGCCAGTTCCGTCATCTTCCTCACGGGCAGGTCCAGGTCATGGTATCGTGGGGCTAGGTGACAGTACTCAAATCGATATGCAGATTGTCTAATGAAGTCCTTTTATCACCTGGCACTGCCGATGTTTTCCAGGAGAACGTGAACAGGAGTCTTAACTCTTTGGAATCGGCTCAGAATTTCGTCACAAACAATATTTCCTCTGTTATTGTTGAAGTGAGTATTCTTTTTTTAAAAAATAAGCATCTTCAGTAAGTGGGCATGTGAACATTACAGATTAAATATCTATGGGATTTAAGTATGCTCTCGTCATTTTAGTGATTTTACTAATCTTTGATTTCTTTCCAGGAAACTAAGAAGTATGCAAGAACAATAATTGGATACTTTGAGCATTATCTGCAGTGGGTCGAGTACTCTGTGAGTCGTTTATCTTTTATGAGCATAAAGGAGGCCATGTCTTAGAATAGTCATTTTCGAGGGTAAAATCTGGAGGAAATAAAATTAGATTCCCAACAATTCGGTATTAGGTAAGTGAAAGGACTTGGAAGTGTGAGACCAAGACTTCTGGGGTCTACCCACCAGGTCAGAGGACATCCCCCCTCCTGAGTCCCGTCTGATTCTTCCCTTTGCTCATCTTCCTCATATGAATGGTTTCATTGTCTCCCTGCATCCTTTGTCAGATAACAGAGGGGTTAAGTAAAAGATTTGATCTGAAACACTGCTGGAGATAGGTACTTTTTAATTCTCTAAAAGAGTCCTGTAGGATGGGTCTTATTGTTCCAGTAACAAATGAGAGGGCCAGGCACAGTGGCTCACGTCCATAGTTCCAATTTGGGGAGGCTGAGGCAGGAAGTTCACTTGAGCCCAGGAGTTTGGAACCAGATTGGACAATATAGCCAAACCTCATTTCTACAGAAAATAAAAAAATTTGGCTGGCATGGTGGTATACACTTGTAGTCCCAGGTACTAGGGAGCTTGAGGTAGGAGGATCTCCTAAATCCAAGAGGTCAAGGCTGTGGTGAGCCATGATTGTGTCACTGCCCTCCATCCTGATGACAGAGTGAAACCCTGATTCAAAAGAAACAAAGAAAGAAAGGAAAGAAAGAAAGAAAACTGGAAACTGAGGCTCTGGAAGAGTAGGGCCTTGCTTTAAAGCCTATAAGGTTTTCTCTCAGTTCCCATGGGTGATTGGTTCCAGGCACCCGTGAAGATACCAAAATCCACAGATGCTCAAGTCCTTTGTATAAGATTGTGTGGTGTTTGCATATATCCTATGCATATCCTCCCATATGGTTTAAATGATCTCTGGATTCCTTATAATACCTAATACAATGTCAGTGCTATAGAAATAGTTGCTGTATTATTTAGAGAATTATATCCAGAGAAAAAAATATGTACATGTTCAATATAGATGCAGCCATTTTTTTCTGAATATTTTTGATATTTTGATCTGTGGTTGAATCCACGAATATAGAACCCACAGAATAGAGGACCAACTGTAATTTTATATGATGTAGATAAAACTCATCCCTACAAATCAACTGTCAGCTCCATGTCTTAGAGGACACGAAAATCCCTTTGTGCAAAACTAGGACAAAGGTAAATGGCATGTCTAGTCCTTGTGGATTTTTGTGGATGTGGCTCAAATTTGCCTGTGTTTCCACCCCCCACAGGTCAGTGAGAAACTGGCATCCTGCAAACCTGTGGCCACGGCTCTAGATTCTGCTGTTGATGTCTTTCTGTGTAGCAACATTATTGATCCTCTGGTAAGAATTTCATCTTTCAAAGAAGTAGACACAATAAATCCATCATCTCTGATTTGCTTTTTCCCCAGATTGGAATCCACACTATAATATTTGTTTTCTGCCTGAGTCTGTTACAGTTTTAGAGTGTAAACCCTAAAAATCTAAAATTTAGATCGATGTGTCTTGATGCCTAATAAAGAAAAGCTGAAGTCCTAGCTATATATCTTTGTTCCTTACGAGAAGTATATTTGCAGATGTTAGGAGACACCCTCGAGAGGAAAATTACTATCTGTCCAGAATAATCAGAAAGAAACAGTCATTAGTGTGCAGATTGCTATTATTCAAAAGAGTTCTTAGTGCGACTATATATACAACCCCAAAGCTACACCAAACTTAATGTGTCACTTAAAAGACCTTTGAGATATGACCATTGGGATGGTAAATTTAAGTTAGTCAGGTTTATTCCTCAGTTCTGTTCCCCCTCGACAGACAAAGACACTCTCTGCTAGCTGATTCTCTCATTGTCTCTGCTGGACTATCTATTTGTGTTTCTTGGATGAAGACCTGTCTCCCAACACACTAGACTCTGTAAGTATAGGGCCTATGTGTTCAGGGCTGTGTCCATCTGGCATATTGCCTGGCAGACAGTTCTGCCACTGAATGAATGAAGGATGACCAGGTAGCTCTCTGCCTCCGTGCATTCATATGGCTCTGTCCATCTCCCTCATTCACGTGTCCCCCTGTCTGCTGGATGGACTTTCACACCCAAGTGGGAAGGATTCCAACCCACAGACCTAGGCCCTGCTGCTGGCCTTAGTTGAAGCCCTCACTGGGGGAGTCGGGGCCTGATTCTGAGTTGAGCTCTCCCTGTATCTGTCCTCTACCACCCACGCCCAACCAGTCAAATCACAAAACTACCAGATGCTTCTCCACAAATAATCAGGGACAAGCGGAGGAGAGGCCTAGAGCATACTTGGGAAGATAATAGGCTGGAATTTTATAGCAAGTGGTTTAAATAGTGAGGAAGCGCTCCAGGCTCTCACTCCATCAATTAAAGAGACTACAGGCTAGCTAACATGTTTCTTTTGTGTCTTGGTTGTTCCCAAAGGGATTGAGGCAGCTTCCAGAAAAAGAATACAGCTGTTATAAAGCTGTAACTTCTCAAAACAAGGTTTAAAACATTGAAATCTAATAAAAGAACATGGAGGGAGGAAAGAACAAACTGACTTAATATAAGGGGCCAAAGAGGTGTCTCCACCACATAACTCAGCCAGGAGCAAAGCAGAAATACAGGGTCAAGCTGTAAGGGTCCTAGTGGTTGTTATGTCCAAGTGGCATTTGGCCCCATGGTAGGATGCTATAGTACCACTGACAGCGGAATTCTCAGGCAGGGGCCTCAGACTTGGACTTCTGTGGGAACCTAGCAGGTTGTTGATTTATAAAGTAGGCCAAGTGTGAGATGCTGCCCAGAAGTGGCATTCAGCTCATGTATGGTACCCACAGGGTTGTACCAGCGATGCCTTCCTATGTCTGTAAGATTAAATACTTTTGAATGTCATCCTGCAAAAGTTAATGCTTTGAACTTTGCCACACTGAAGGCAAATACCCCTCTTGAAGGAACAAGGACTGTTGCCTTGTGGGAACAGGGATTCAGTGTTAAGAGTGGGAACTTCAGATTTTTCAAGAAAAGATGAAAATCCAGGTTTAAATGTAAGATCTGACTTACGAATATTGGCAACTATTTTAAAAAGGACACTTTAGTATTGCTCTTTAGATGAAACATGATTAAATTCAGGCTTGTGGTCTAGTTTCAAGATTGGGTAAATTAAGTATGGAACATTTGTGGAGACTCTAATATGCAGTTAAAGCATTGCTTCTGTCTAATGTATGGATGAAGATGCTGTCGTCTCAACTACTCAGATGCAGAACAAAGCCAGAAAGGTTCATTAGTCATCTTAATATCAAACAACTTATGAAAGGGATTTAAACTCGTACCTGCTGGCCACCGATGCTCTTACTGTGGAACACTCAGGCAACAAAGAGAGTACGTTTGGGGAATGGTTAGAAGTTGTTTTGGAGTGTCCGAGATTCACATCCTGGCTTCACCACTTGCTGCTTCTGGTCCCCTTTTGTAAAATAAAGATACTAATAGGATCTACTCAAGGTTTTTAGAAAGATTAAATGAATTAACAATATGTAGCCCTTCACACAATGCTTGCTTCATTTGCAGTTCACAACTGGTTTTCAAGTACAAAATGAAAACTCACTTTAAAAAATTGCAAAAGCCTGGTACGGCGACTCACAACTGTAATACCAGATCTTTGAGAGGCTGAGGCAGAATGACTGCTTGAGGCCAGGAGTCCAAGACCAGCATGGTTAAAATAGTGAGATCCTCACAGGTCCACAAATACATTTTTTAAATTGCAAAAAAAATTTCCCCCAGACAAGTGGTTTGTGTTTTTGCTGTTTCTATTTTCCAAATTCCAGCATGTAATCCTCCTGATTTTTTTTTTCCTAGAATTTGTTTTGGTTTGGCATAGGAAAATCTACTGTACTTTTACTTCCGGCTCTAATTTTTGCCGTCAAACTGGCCAAGTACTACCGTCGCATGGATTCGGAGGATGTGTATGATGAGTAAGTATGCGAGTTTCCATGGAGGCAGGGGTCATTTTCCATGTGTTGCTGTCCTCAAAGAGCCACTGAAGATGCGCTCTGGTGGGACGGAACTTGTTTTTTTTAATTTTTTTTTTTTTTTGAGGTAGTGGGTCATTCCTGTTCAGGTGTTTTTTTAAATTTTGTTATACTGTTTTCTTATGCTTTTTTTTCTTTTCCTCTTGCTTAATTCTCTCAGCTTCCTTAATCAGCCTTTTTATTTCTTATTTGCAGTTCCTCTCTCTCGGGGACTTGGCATTTTACTTTATGATAACTGTTTTTACTGCTTTCCATTTTGGCTCTGCCTTCACTCTATCTGGTGAACTTGTGTGTTTCCTTTTTCACTTCACGCATCACCTAAACATGTGTTTCTCATTAATTCACATCGTCAGTGTCCATGTTAGAGTAAAAATGTGGAGTGTGTAGCCACTGAACATTAATAGTAACAAATAATTGTATCTCCCTTTTTTTGTATTTCATAGTGTTGAAACTATACCCATGAAAAAGTAAGCCTTTTTTATTTTTAAACTATTTATAGATGGGACGGGGGAGGTTTATATTATTGTGTAATGGACTTTTAAAATTAAGTTAATAACATCTGTCCAGGGAAAAATAAATTGTGATACCTCTTAAAAAGAGGGCTTGCACATAGAAGGTGCTCAAAAAATACTTGTTGAATCAATGCAAATTTTAGATGCTAGACTTAATAACCTGTAAAGTAATCATTTTGAACTTTGGTCCTTAAAGGGTGCAAAATGTAAATATGCCCTCTTACTTTCTTTGTAGATTGAATGGATTTATTACATACGTTTCTGTGACCATTACATTATCTTTGTAATCCATTATGTAAATACTTCATCTTAGAGATAACATGTTGTTTTTGGTATATTTATTTCTGTTACAGTATGGAAAATGGTAATTATGGTTATCATAAAGATCATTTATATGGTATTCACAATCCTGTTATGACAAGGTAAAGCAAAGTCTGGAAGTGCATGCCTGTCCTGTGCTAAACTTTCTCATCTCCTATAGATCCAACACTGAGATTTCTGCATGCTTCCACTTCTCTGTGTGATTCAGTATCAATGCTAGTCTCCCATCATGCCCTACATAACATTGCATGATGCCATGAGTTTAAATAGTCAATAAACGATGGGAATTTTTTGACAACTAAAATTTGGTGTCATCTTAAAATGCTATGTATAGCAGTAGATCATTAAGGATTCAATGCATGTACACCTTCCATTTAAAATTTCTCCACACCAAATAAATGGAGTAGTAACAGTTCTAAAATCTTCTTCCCTTCCTCTCTTCCTTTTTTCCTTCTTTTCTTCCATAAGTTAACTATGTATACTCAATTGAAAAAAGAACCCCAATCCTTTCTCCAAAATCTTTATGATTTTACATTCTCTAGAATTAAGGAACGTTTATGGCTTGAGATGTTTATCAGTCAACTCGAGCCTTCACTAAATATTAAAACCCACACATCGACCAGAGATCTGTCTGCTCAGAAGACATGGTGCTGTGATGTGCAGGGGGCATCCTCTTCATTGGGCATGGTCTTCCCCTACATTCATGCAGCTGGCCCCTAGCCAGTGTTCTTGTCCCCTGCAAGTGATATCTCAGGTGCAAAGTAGTGAGCCTAACACTGATACATAGGAATATCCACCTTGCCTTAAATGCTCCATATGGGCATCCAGTTAAAAAAGCTACCACATTCAAGGAAGCCCACAGCTTTGGCTTCACCAGATGTTTGCATTTAGGGCCTCCTAGTCCAGATGCAATTTACCAATCAGGCACATTCTTATCTTAAGTGATGTTGTCTAGTAACAGTTGATGCTCCGCCTTTGTCAGATTTCAAGATGAACACAGCTAGAAAGTTATTAAAATTTGTCCTTTCAGAAGGGGATAAAGGTTTACCTAACTTAACACTTTGATCATTACAAAAATTTCAGAACTTTTAATTTGCTATTTAGGGTGAGGGAAATCGTCTTAGTGCATTTGAATTGCTGAAACAAAATGCCTTAAACTGGATAGAATATAAGCGACAGAAGTTTATTTCTCCCAGTTCTGGAAGCTGGAAAGCCCAAGATCAAGGTACTTTCAGATTCATTATCTGGTGAGGTCCCGCCTTATTATAGGTGGCATCTTCTGGCTGCATCCTCACATGAGGAAGGGGCAAGGCAACTCTCCTGGGTCTCTTTTAAGGGGACTAATGAGAGTTGTGTCTTTGTGACGTGATCACCTCCCAAAAGGCCCTACCTCCTAATACCATCACCTTGACTAGGATTTCAACATAAGAATTTTAGGAGCACACAGGTATTCAGACTATAGCAGAAATGATAATAATTTTTTTTTAAATTAAAGTTCTGAAGTGGCAGTTGACTTCATCTCATTTGCTATTTCCAATATGCTAGACTTGGTTGCTAGAGTGCATGTTGTGATGGATTTGAAGATTGACTCAAGACAGCCGTCCATTAGCCAGGTGTGCTCTAGGGAGGGTACACAGTGCAGTTGCCTGCATCATAGGCTGGCCTTCCCTTTCATGGTGTAGCATGCTTGGAGGGTTTCTTATATTTAGGGACTGGAATTTTCAAGATCACAGGAAAGCTGTTCTCAACTACCTATGTTGCCTAACATCGGATCTTCTAGGACTTTCTGACTTTGTAGAATGGGTTCACGGTGCTTACCTCTGAGTTGTGAAGTCTCTAAAAGTATTCCCTGTACCAAGAAGCATCATTGAGGCTGCATGGAGGACACGTGAGAGAGGCAAGCCTGGTGGCATAGGAGGGTTTCCAGGAGGCAGTGCTAAGGTGGGACTTGAGTGCAAGAGGATGTGAAAGGAAGGGAAGAAGTCAATGGGGGCTGCCAAAGCCTGGCCTACCTGGCAGGAGCTCTGGAGCAAGCATTGCCTTTCAAGAGTTGCCCCCAGGGGGCCCAACTGAGCCTTTGTAACCCCATCCCTCCCAGTCACTGATAGGGCTGTCACAGAAAGGATGAGGCCTTGGGCAGAGCCGATCTGCAGCAGAGTTGGACCCTGAAGGCTCCAACAGCTGACCGTGCTGCCCACAGCTGGAGGCAAGTCCTTCTTAAAGGGGAATCTAGAAGGTGCAGCTCCATGGCTCTCTGAGAGGGTTAGGGTTAGGGTTAGGGTTAGCCAGACCTGGAAGAGTGTGCTGCATCCGAGAAGTCCTTCCACAGTTGAAAGGGAGATATCAGTTTGCACGTTGACAAGACAGACTCTAAGATGTCAGGAACCTCCCAGCACACCAGTCCTGCCACGGGTCCTTTGTCATTTAGGTATGATCGTCTCAGCCAGCTAGACTTTGGCTAGTTCTTCACCTCAGAGCTGAGTGCTGAAGAGAGGCAAGAGTCTCCCATCTACCATCTTGTCATGCCCCTGCCCAAGCCCTTTCCTACAAAGAAGGGCAGATTTCTATTTCAAGCGGCAATAAGAGGACAATCAAGTACCCATTCAGTGCCAGGCTGCCTGCCGAAGTCTCTAGGTTTAGGAAGCTTATTGTGGCTCTTCTTATTTACTAGTTCTTACGCATATAGTTGGAACATTATAAGACTTAGTAACTCTTGGATTTGACGTGCTGTACGGGACAAAGGAAATGACGAGGCTGGAAAACATGAACCTATTAGAACAGCCCAAGATGCTGTTGAGAGATAAATGCCACTCTTCTCACTTGCTGATGCACAGTTCATATTGGACTACTACTATTGAGTTTAAAATACATTAAATACCCTGGTTGTGTTAAAGACGTAAAGTTTTAGGATGACTCTGTGGTAATTCCGTTCAGAACAGACATTTGAAGGATTTGTTCTTGAAAAGCGCCCATCAGGTCACATGCCTGTAACGTATGGGGCTAGGAATATCTTAATATCGGAAGAGCTTCATGGGTCACAGTGAATTAGAACTATTTCTGTTTTCCATATTCTGTATTCTATATGATAGTCCCGAGGGCGAGTTGAAGTGTTTTGTTTCAATAAGAGAAAAGTATTGAAGAATGACTGCCGGTCTACATAAGTTTTGCTGAAACACCTCTGGTGGTAACACTTCGGTTGGAGCTTGTTTTCCTTCCTGGGTTGCCACATTCCAGTGGAAACCCTGGTAGCTGTCCTGGGTCTTCAGCTCTTCTGGCGCAGTGAAGAAAAAGCCATAGTCAGTGTTAAGTCAGTTCATAGAGATGGTTTATTTTCCGAACGTGAGGAAATGACTAGAAAGTCCGGGGACATTGGGACTCACTTCTGCTCCTCCAAGACCCTCCTTGAGGTGTCTCGGGTCCCAGCTGGCATAGGTCCTTGCTGTCCTTCCGTATGTCATTGTGGAAGTGTTGTGTGATGTCCTTGACCTTCAGTTTTCTCACCTGTAAGAGGGTGATGATAAAAGTCCTATTTGCTTAGGGTTGTAAGGGTTGTAAGGTAAAACACTCACCCTTTGACCAGTGTAAACCCTTATTTAAGTGTATGTGTTTCACAATAATAACAATAAGATTGTTTCCTTATTGCTGTGACATTTCTGATGGAAGGAACTCAAAGGCGATTCAGAAGATGCGAACACGTGTTTCTGAACTGTTAGCGGAGCCAGCTCCCCTCAGTCTCCAGTCATTATGCCAACTGGACTAGTAATAGTAGCAAAGACAACGAGGGAGACCCACACAAATGAAGCTGTGAACTTGCCTTTTCCACAGGGTCTTGCTACTGTGATTTCCCTAGTGTTTACCACCAAACATTTTCAGCTGCTGCCTGCATCTCAGGACAGAACTAGGTTTGGGAAGAAAACGATCAGTGCATGGAGAAGGTGCTTGGCTCTTTAAGAAAAACCTCCTACATTCTCAGACTTAAAAGGAGAAGAAAAAAATAAAAAGCCTTCTGCAAATCAGGACACCAGTACTTACCAAGTTAGGAGCAGTTTGACAATGAATACTGCTTCATGGGGAATTTCCCAGGAAAATTGCTTAAATAGAAGCCCTAAAGTGAGCTGCCTTTGAGTGGCAAACTCAGTTTATTAAGCTAATATTTTCCCTTCCTTTTTCTTTTATCTTTGTAATTCCTTAAACATACCACACACACGACCAACTTGTGATTAGTCCATCCCATGGTCTGCGGTTTACTTTTGTTTGAAGGAAAAGGCACTAGGCTTTCATGTAAACCTAGATAAGCCTGGATCTTCTTTCTGGTGCTGCTTCTGCCTCTCATTCGAAGTCTGCAGAAAAAGTGGAGGCATATTTTTCTTGGCAAATACTGAGTGACTCTTCTGAATGAAGAGGAGAGAGACAGAGAGAGAGAGAGAGAGAGAGAGTGTGTGTGTGTGTGTGTAGATAAACTTATTTTTTCTAGCTCCAGCTTCAGAGTGCAAAAGGAAAGTCACTTTCGGAGGGGTGAGGAAGGAGACTTAAGAGCAGGTAAACACCAGCGTCAGTCTGGCAGTCCAGGAATCGGGGCAGGACAGCTGTACTGCCTTACCCCATGCAGTCCTCAGGTCAGCCCTCTAGGCCACTGTCACTGCCTCTTTTACAGATAGTCTCAGGGACGTAAAGGCCATGGCCAAGGCTTGGTCTTAGCCCTAGCTTTGAACTATTCTTTCTTCTGCTCTCCTAAAGACAGGTAGGCAAAGAAATGGTCCCAAAACAGAGGTAGAAAGACCATGGGAAAACTTGATTACTTTTCTCAGCCTTTACTGTGAACATTACCAAGTGGTCAGAAAAAGGAACAAATTTTAGGCAGATGTTGCCAGAAAGTCTAGTTTCTCTGGGGAAAAAAAAGAGAAACCTGATTTTAATGTGAAATTTCCCCTTTTTTAGTGTTAGCAAACAATGTTGAGAAAAAGTACCATGGGGCTCAGCAAACCATATCTACAAACTGGCGTTGTGCCACCGAGGGTGTTTCTCATGTGTGGTGCTGTAGGTTCTTAGACGGGAGTAGGAGGGGTTCGCACAGTGGCACCTCTGTAACCTCAAGGAAGAAACAGAGATCCCAGGGAACACTGCATGGGCAGCCACTGATCCTGGCCTGCACGTGCTCTGACTGCGTACGTCTGGTAGAGGATGCTGAGAGCCTTGAGCTTTGTGTAACGTTTCAGGTTTTAGGAGGCCAGGACCTTTAGTGCACCCGTGGCAAACAGGTGCCGCCTCCTGTCTGGGTCAGGTTGCCCAGAGTCCTGTGTTGCCTGAGATCTGAAGACTGAATCTAAGCTAATTCAAACATGCCACCATCAGTGTATGACGTCTGCTCTGAGGATGTCCTGGCTGCCATTGATCAACCTCCTTTATTTTATTACTTTATTGTGTTGGACCCCCAGATAGTTACCATTCGGAGCCTGATTCTTCATGGTCTGAAGAAATGTATTCTCCAGCTAGAGTCTCATCTAAGAGCCTGTTGTTTTTCTTCTCACATCAGGAGCTTCCAGGATTGGCTTTAGTTGTTTGCTAGGGTGTGAATGTTCCCTCCAAATCTCATGTTGACTTTTATTTTCCATTGTGATGACTCGATAGGTGATAAGATCACAAGAGCTCTGCCCTTGTGATTGGGTTAGTGCTCCCCATAAAAAGATGAAGTTTGACCCCATTCCCTCGCTGTCTTGCACACTCACTTGCACTTCTGTGGGAGATGCAGCACAAGGAAATTTCACCCTCACCAGATTTCAGCACCATGATCTTGGACTTCCCAGTCTCCAGAATTGTGAGAAATAAGGTTTTCTTCTTCTTCTTTTTCATACACTATGCAGTCTCTGGTGTTCTGTTGTAGCTGCAGACAATGGACGAATACATTCTCAAACTGGTTTATTTTGCTCCTTCCCTGTTCAGAGGTCTCCAGAGCACACGCTTTTCCAGGATGGAGTGGTCCATGTCTGGAGGACTTCCAGGAGAGGCACAGCTGGGAAGGAGGAGGGCGGCAGTGGTCCAGTTAGTGTGCCCAGCGTCCATCTGCTTAAGAAGGCAAATGGAGATGTCCTTTAGACGTGATCGCCAGAGCCCACAGTTCTTCATAATGTTCAGCCCCCGGTTCCGGCGCTGTAGACAGTAGCAGGAGACTGAGCCAACCCCTGTGTCTGCCCTTTTCCATGGACGCCTTGAGCCCCACTCAATAGAGCATTTGTTTATTTGCTGAAAGCAGAAAAAAGAGTGCAAAAAGAGGCACTCGGAACCAAGCACACGCAGTGCTTCTGAAGGGAAACACTAGAAGGAGCGCCGTGCCTGGCGGGTCCTCTGATGTCCTCACTGTGCTTCCTCCCCCAGCTTCCTGTGCCTGCCACAGCACTGTGGCAGGGCAGGGTGCGTCCTGCGGGTTCAGAGGGGTTGTGATCGCCCAAAGTCACAGTCAGGAAGGGCGGTGCCAGAGTCAAAACTGCAGGCCTCCCACAGGAAGTTCACTGGTCTCCCCATTGTGTAGGCATTTTTGGTTATCATGGCCATGATCGTGGAGTGACTTGAGAGGACAGAGAGTCACTTAGAGGACAAGTTCACTGTCTGATCTCACACCATGGATTTGTGGTGGTAAAAAGCCCCTGCAGAACTTCCATTTGCTTCTGACTTCTGGTGCTAGAAGGCAACTTTTAAAAGGCTTGGGGCAGATTTGTGACCTGCTGCTGTGGTCTGGTTTCTGCTTGTCTGAAGTCTTCAACACATATTCCTAGTGATCCCTTACCACTTTTAGCCTTAAATTGTGAATATTCACAGTTGTGCTTGTCATCGTTTCTCTGTCTATCCTCTTTATCCTCTCTTTATCTTCTTTTTAAAAGCAATACAAACAGAAGATAGAAGAATAGTTGTTTTATCTGACACATTCTTCCTGATAAACTTTGAGGTGTGGTCTAGACTCATCTGTCACCTTTAGTTACATGCCTGCTTCTCGGCACACAGGTGATAAAACCACCCACAGCATTGCCTGGGGGTGTTATATTTCTATATCTTTTGTTTTTTAGCCCATCACAACGTTGATAGCTGATGTTGAAATTGCTTGAGGTAAGTTTGATGCTTTCATGTAAGAGTACGTATAGGACTATTGTTTTTAGTTTTCTAAACATTAAAACATGACTAATCCTAATAACTTTAAGTGGGAAATCTAGCTCAGAGTATGGGTTATATATTAGGATTGATTGATTGATTGATTGATTGAGCTGGGGTCTCACCCTGTCACATAGGCTGGAGTGCAGTGGCACGATCATGGCTCACTGCAGTTTCAAACTCCTGGGCTCAAGTGATCCTCTGTCTCAGCCTCCCAAGTAGATTACAGGCACACACCACCACATACAACTAATTTGTGTGTGTGAGAGAGAGAGATGGGATCTTGCTATGTTACCTAGGTTGGTCTTGAACTCCTAGCTCCTGGGTTCAAGCAGCCCTGTCGCTTTGGCTTCCCAAAGTACTGGGATTACAGTCATGAGTCATCGTGCACAGCCTATCTGTACGTCCCATATCCTCAGAATCAACTGTGGATCAAAAATATTTTTAAAAATAAGAATACAGCAATAAAAATAATATACATTTTAAAAACAACACAGTATAACTGACTATGTAGCATTCACATTGTCCTAGGTTATTATAAGTAACCTAAAGATGATTAAAGTATACAGGAAAGGTTCTGGAAACAATCACCCATGAATAGTGAGGAACGATTGTATATGTTATTCAATGACTCTCCCTATATGTGTATACACACACATTGACTGTATAAATATGTGTGTATCTATCTATTTGTACAATAATTGTGTGTGTGGATGGTAAAAAACTAAGCCAGACACCAGGATCTGTGTCTGTAGTCCCAGCTACTCGGGAGGCTGAGGCATAAGGTTCACTTAAACCTAGGAGTTCAAGGCTATAGTTCAAGGCTATGGTCACACCTGTGGATAGCCATTGCACTCCAGCTTGGGCAAATAGTGAGACTGTTTCTTTATGAAAATAATGATTTTTTTAAAAAAACCTCTAGATATCTGTACCAACTATGTACCTTGAGTATTATGAACTTAAAAGTTTTTTTAATGCATTTCTATATTTTAACAAACTTGCAACAAACATGTTTTTTTGCTTCTTGAACAGGTTTATGTTTTCCATAGTTCTTAGGCTCCTGGTGGGAACCATTAAGACTATGCATTCCTGGTTTTCTCTTTAATCACTCAGAGCCAGTTTCTAAAATCTTGTTTAACCTTTATTTCAGCATCAAGATACTCAAAGTGGAAAGGATCACAGATGTTTGATAGTTTCTGGGTCTACAAGGACTTTCCAAATCCAGGAGGAACACTGGTGCGACACAGTGACTCGGGCAGGCACCAAGGAAGTGGCGCTGTGGGTCTCTGGGTAGTGCTTTATTAGGAATGAACACAGCCATGTTCATAGTCCATGTGTCCATCACTCTTCAAGGATGGTTCCCCCGCCCCTGTTGATTTTTTACTTTTTTACACTGGGTTTCTATTTAGACACTACAACATATTATGAGGTGTTTGTTCCCAATAGGTGCAGTTCTGTATGACAAAGCTATTCAGACAGGATGGCTCGATTTTCAATATGTTGCCACATGTGGAGTGTGCTAAACACATACCCGTTTACAGGAAAGATACATTTCGTGTTTAGTAAATTATGTGTATACTTTTTTATTACCAGAGGTTTTTTTGGTTTTTTGTTTTTTTGAGTTGGAGTCTCACTCTGTCGCCCAGACTGGAGTGCAGTGGCCGCTCACGGCCACCGCAGCCTCGACCTGCAGGACTCCGGCGATCCTTCCGCCTCAGCCTTCTGAGTAGCCGGAATTACAGGCATGCGCTACCACGCCCGGCTGATTTTTTGATTTATTGTAGAGATGAAGTCTCGCCTGCCCAGGCAGGTCTCGAACCCGCGGGCTCAGCAGTTCACTCACCTCAGCCTCCCAAAGCGCAAGATTACAGGCTAAGCAACCAAGCCCGGCCACCTGCCTTTCTTATACAGATACTCTTTATTTCTACCTTCTGTTACAAAAAAGTGTCCGCACTACTGTGAAAGTACTTCACACATTCTCTTTCTACATAATGCCAGCTAATTTTTTTAAATGTTTATCTCAGTATACATTCCATCTCTATTTGCTTTTTTGTGTAATTTGAATGGAAAACTTAAAGGAAACATACATTTTTGAAAAATTGCCCTGGCATAAGTTTTTCTGTATAATCACCAATCTCTTGATGTTCTGAGAGGGAATATCCAAATGGTTTGCTAGATTTATGATGTCCTCTCAGAGGAGACATCAGAGTGCAAAGGGTTAAATAATAGAGTACATAAATAGATTTTCCTTTTAGAAAAAAATATTTCGGATAAGCCTACATTCTGTTAACCATCTCTTTTTCCCGGTCTCTACCCCAGTGGTAAGGTTATAATCAGTTTGGGCCGTCATGGTACCTCATGCCTGTAATCCCAGCACTTTTGGGGGCTGAGGAGGGAGGATCACTTGAGTCCAGGAGTTTGAGACTAACCTGGGCAACATAGCAAGATCTTGTCTTTACAAAAATGTTTAAAAGTAGTTGGCATGGTGGTGCACCAGAAGGTGAGATAGGAGGATCACTTGAGGCCAGGAAGTTGAGGATGCAGTGAGCCAGGATTGTGCCACTGCATTCCAGCCTGGGTGACCAGAATGAAACCCCAGCTAAAAAAAAAGTGTTACCCTAAAAGCACAATGATGTCTCAGACATCATTCCTTTTTTTTTTTTTTTTTTGGTCAGACT
>NW_007245651.1:649866-669571 GCF_000164805.1 Carlito syrichta | reverse complement strand
TCCGGCGATCCTTCCGCCTCAGCCTTCTGAGTAGCCGGAATTACAGGCATGCGCTACCACGCCCGGCTGATTTTTTGATTTATTGTAGAGATGAAGTCTCGCCTGCCCAGGCAGGTCTCGAACCCGCGGGCTCAGGCAGTTCACTCACCTCAGCCTCCCAAAGTCACGGGATTACAGGCTGAACCACCGAGCCCCGCTTACCAGAGTTTTTTAAACAAACAAGTGTTGTAGGATTTTCTTCTAAATGAGCTTACTATCAGGTCAGTGTTGACGTATTGGTGCTGTTTAAAATAACCCATTTTCACTAAAAGTGTATGAAATTTACTGCATATTCTTCATCTTGGAGATTTTCATCTACTTTGTCAAAGACTTGTCACATTCCATTGGGAATAGAATGCGAAAGCAATCACAAAAGAAACCTGTTTAACTCCATCTAGCAAATTCAAAAAGGAAAAAGAGAACTTGAGAAAAAGAAATGCTGTTTGTTAGAAAGTGGAGTTGTTTTAACAGATGCCAACTACAGTTTACACTGTGATGGAGTTTTCTGATTTATTAGAATAAATATTAATTAGAGTTCAACTAACGTGAATGTCACTTGATTATTCGTGAGGATTCTAAAATGATATATGAGAAGATCCTGTCATGACTCTTAGAGCTGGTATCCCCTGTGAATGAATCCTTTGAGTTTAGACCTTGAAAATATGTGAAAGCACAAAGTAAATGTCTGTTTGCTTTAAAATTTTCATGTTGGATTTGTCATTATCAAAAGTGACCAGCAATGAAAAACTGGTCAAACAAAATTTAATATGTAAGTAATGAAATTCAAGATGTAGGTTTTTCACTGGGTCTTTTCATGTGCAGATTTCAGTCCTAATTCATTTTAATAAAAAAGGAACTTGGAAAGTATGGTTTGTGTATTGCTTTCTTGAGTGGATCCAGAGATTTCTAATGGTAGATGGTGTAATTTGAGCTTATGTTATTTATTTATTACACTGCTTTCTCATCATTAAAGTGTCCATTGTATGAAAGTAATACAAAATCAATATCAACATCTGCTTCCTTCAAGTAGGCTACTTTCTTTTTTAGATCCTTAGTTTTTCAGATCTGAAGTTGTCAAGGCATCCAAGTCATAATATACACACTGGAATAACCGCCACAGGCAAACCTTACTTTTTCTGATGTACTCCTAAATGTACATGTGCCAAAATCAGTTTTTGTTAAATCACACACAAGAGGCTTACAATTTAAACAAGACTATACAGTATATTTCTTTTGGAGGAAATAATCTCATTTTTTTGAAAACCTGATTTTTATCCCACATTTTAAAAATTCAAATTATTCAAACCAATCGAATTTAATACTTTACTGTTGTCACACTTGCAACTTTGTTATCTGTTATTTTTCAGTATTTCCCTTTGCCAAACACATAAGTGATAGGCTATAAGTTCTCACCACATCAAGTTCTCATCTTTGCTAAAAAATAAGCCTTCTCAACCCCACAGGACACTCAAGCCTAGTGATGAAACGTTTTCTATCTCCCCTCCTCTCATAAAAAATGTCCTTGGAAGAATTCTCATCACACTTCCACCTTCTCATCTCCATTGGTCCTTCAACTCCTGTGATCTGATTTCCATCCCTACCACTCCTGAAGGACACCTGTCAGGGTCACTAATGACTTGACTTTGTTGACCACAGTCCCTTGGCAAAGGTCCTTTGAGGCTCCTAAAGTATCCCTCTCCTGTGTCTTCTTGGGCTCAGTGATCTATTCCTTCCCACACTTATCTTCTCTCCTATTGAATTAAGTTAATGGTCACATTTCTCTCCTAGTCCACCCCTCAATTTCTCCTTTGGTGACTTAATTTACTCATAGCTTCGCCTGTCCCCCACGCCTCTCATGACTTATATCTCTAGTCATGGTAGAGCTTTAGCCACCAAGTGCCCACCTGGATGTGCCTGACTCAGAGGTGGCAATCTTTCTCTAAAGAGGATCAGACAGTAACTATATTTGACTTCGTGGGCCATGTAGTTTGTGTCTCCTGATGAGCATTGTTTATATTCCAAAAAACTTTGCAAAAACATGCCACATGGGCCACTGCCCCCTGCTTTAAATGGCTGCCCTTTCCTGCACACATCCCCTGGTTCTTCCCACTGTGTTTCCTTTCTTGAATTGCCCCACTTTCACTGTATCTACCACTTGAGTCAGGAATTCAGCCAAGTCTGCTTCCTCTCTCCCTTCCACCCTTGGTCACCAAACCTTCCTCTCTATTCACAATGACCCTACCTTCTAACAGTTTTCATAATGTCTTTTGGCTAGTGTGGGATTCCACCCCTCTTTCTTTTTTGCTTCCAGCCTCCTGTGTTTTGGCTGGACATATGCTATTCCATGGGGACTACATTTCCCAGCCTCCCTTGCAGCTAGGTGTGGCCAAGTGACTAGGCTTAGGCCAGTGGCAAGTGAGTGAAGTCTACTAAGACAAAGCTGTGGATTCTAGACTTACTCCCCTGGAAATGGCAGCCGGCAAACAAACCTTAGAAAAGCCATGTGCTAAATCTGAAGAATCGCCTGGCACAAACCTGGAAGGCCAGTTCATGGTAGAGAGGGTCTTTTGTTTCAGCAGCTCAACCTGTACACAGCTTGCTCGGTTACTGTACCAGCTTGCCCACCAACTTCCCTGTGAACAGCCTGGCATCATCACCAGTCCTTTCTCAACACTGCAATTAGGTAAGTCTTTTGCAGTGCAGAACTGATGAGGCCATACTCCACTTAAAGATGGACAAGCAGCCAGGCCCAGTGGTTCAGCCTATAATCCCAGCACTTTAGGAGGTGAGCGGATTGCCTAAGCCCACGGGTTCAAGACCAGCCCAGGCAACTTGGCGAGACCTCATCTCTACAATGAATAAAAAATTAGCCAGGAGTGGTAGCACGCACCTGTAGTTTCAGCTATTGAAAGGCTGAGGCAGAAGGATCGCCAGGGCTCAGCAGGTCGATGCTGGGGTGGTTGTGAGCGTGCCACCGCACTCTGGCCTGGGCAATGGAGTGAGACTTCAACCAAAAAAAAAGATGGACAAACAAATAAGAAAATAATAGAAACTGCTGCTTTTAAAAGGATTAAAGCAAGATGAAGTGATAGAGTAATGGAAGAGCTCCTTCACATTGGACAGAGAAGACTTGCAAAGGTGGCAGAAAGGAACCAGGCATGTTCAGGGGAAAGATTTCCAGGCAACTAGTGCAAAGCCCTCAAGACTTGACTTGTTCTACAAAGCAAAAGGGAGAAAAGTGTGATTAGACGTCTTTTGGTTAGTTCCATTCCAGGGTAAAATCGAACTCACTAGGGAGATGGAAGAGATTGACCATAACCTCAGAGCAGCAGGATGGTAGCAGGTTGCTCCTTGCTCAAGACACCATTGTGGGTGGGAGATGGGGGTCAGAGCTGAGTTCCACCTACCCTCCTCTGACCATGATGTGGAACCTGGCTTGGGGTGCCATTTACTTCAGAGGCTCTGGGAGCTAGCTGAAACACACACAGACCACGCCTCTACCCTAAGAATTGGCACAAAGGGCTATGTGAGTTGGTGCTGGGACTGCAGATTCCCACCCAGGGTCACTTCTCCAGTCTGTCTCTCCTATGGCCTTACCCTTGACATTTCAGTAGTCCATGAGTCTGCACTCCTGAAACACCCCTTTACTGGAGGCATTGTTCTGTTTGCCTTAGGAAGCTGTTCTCTAGACAAGAGCAGTGGCTCACACCTGTAACCCCAGCAGCTCTGGAGGCTGAGGCAGGAGGGTTGCTTGAGCCGAGGAGTTTAAGACCAGCTTGGAAACATCAGAGACTCCATCTCCACATAAATTTTTTTTTAAAAAGAAATTAACCAGGCCAGGTGGTGCCTATCTGTAGTCCCAGTTTCTTGAGAGGCTGAGGTGGGCTATGGCTCGAGCCCAGGAGTTCAGGGGTACAGTGAACTGCACTCCAGTCTGAGTGACAGTGAGACCGCCATCTCTAAAGAAAAAAAGGAAACTTGCTTTCTACCTTCTTAACCTGACACGTTGACTGACTTGCTTGAAGATTTGGGACCACTTCGAAGCTGTTCCCCACTAGGGTAAGTGGCACCTTATTGAAAGGCTGTCACACTGCTGGACACACAGAGACTACAGACACTCAACCTGGCTTTAGTTCCAGTCCCACTGGGTCTTCTTGGGACTCGGGCTATCAAAGGGAGGCTGGCAAGGCACCGATGGCCCCATGCAGGATTGCCAGATACAATTCCTCATATTCCACCTGGCCACCCAATGTCTGCCAACCTAGCCCTAACAGTAAATTGCCACCTCTAGTCCACTCTCTCACAGTGCCCTCTGAGAGAGTCACAGAAAGACAGTTATGACCATACCAAAATATGATTCTTGATGCAGACTCAAATTTTCAATTCCCTGTGTTTTATAACATTTTTATTTGCTTTTTGAAACTCCATACCACTCACACCTGTAATCCCAGCACTTTGGATGGCAGAGGCGAGAGGACTGCCTGAGCCCAGGGATTGGGGACTAGCCTGGGCAATTTGGCAAGATCTTGTCTCTACGATAAATCAAAAAATTAGCCAGGCATGGTGGCGGGTGCCTGTGGTTCCAGCTATTTGGAAGTCTGAGGCAGAAGGGTCACCTGAGACCAGCAGGTTGAGATGGCAGTGGCCATGAGCGTGTCACTGCATTCTAGCCTGGGCGACAGAGTGAGACTCCAACTCGAAAACAAAAACAAAAAAAGTCTATATCAATATTTAAAATCATTTTTTTCTGTGGTACAGTTTAAATTCAGTGTTATTCCAGTTGAACTTTAAATAGAATCCATGGTCTAAAATAGACTTTAAATCCCAGCATGAACTCATATTTTACATGTTATTGACTGTCATTTTGTTGGTGCAATTATCAGGGAAAAGAGCCCCGTGGAGGCCAAACCAGGTGACTCTCAGCTCTAAGGTGGGGTGGAGCTCTCCATGCCCCTTGTGGACATAGCACACACCCTTACACTATTTTTTTTAAACCTCAGAGTCTTTGCATTTTCTAGACCACATCACAAGACAAGGGCTCACAAGACTCTGGCATCCTCTGGATTAGCTAAACCCATGACATCCCCCCAAGATGGGGACCCCCAGGAGCAGGGAAGAGCCTCAAGGCAGCTCCAGGCTCTGAGCTCCAAATCTCACTTTCCAGAGTTTGTATGCCACACCTTGGCCTCTCCTAAATGTTGACAAAGAAGGCTGTCCCCTTTTAAGGACCAATTATAGAGTAAGTTCCTTTGGGTTGGAAAAATGCAAAACCCTCAACCCCAAAGCTGTGTGTACTGCTTTGTGTATGACACAGACAGGGATAGGGCAGAGTGTCCTGCTGCTCTCAGGAAAGCTGTTCCCTTTGCTTGTGGGAGGCCGCCCCTGTGGTGACTCCACTCTTGCCAAGCACTACGTGTCCAGGTTTGCGTCCGTCTGTGGTTTCGTTTTGCTGCACACCCCGCCCGTCCTTGCAAAGAAAGAGTCTTTAGTGCAGCCTCCTTTAAAGGGCGACTTGTACCCCTTGCCTTCTCTCTCGGTGCAGAGTTACAGGCAGGTTGTTCAGAACCTCACCATGAAGTTCATCCTCTGTCTCCTGCTGGTGGCCTTGTCCTGCTTGGGGACTTTGGGGCAGGAACTGAGGCAAAAGCAAGGAAGCGCCAGGCAAGAATTTTATTTCCAGACTCGAGACAGACATTTCTGCACTGTGCACACCAGCAGCTTGGGGCAAGGCTCTGGGGAAGTCCAGCTTCGCGCCGACTGCCACAGTGCAGACCAGGCATATTGGTGTGAGTACCGCGGGCAGCCTACCACATGCCAGGCCTTTGCTGCCGATCCCAAAACTTACTGGAACCAAGCCCTGCAGGAGCTGAGTCGCCTTAGCCACGCATGCCAGGGGGCCCCTGTGCTGAGGCCATCCATCTGCCAGAAGGCCGGGCCCCAGGCACACATGCAGCAGGTAGCTTCCAGCCTGAAGAGCAGCCCGGCGCCTAACCAGCCCTCTGAGACCGCCACGGTTGGAAAGCCATCTTCGAGGCCCGGGGCCCTGCTGAGACCCACAAAAGCAACGCCACGGGAAAAGGGCTCCATGACAACACTGGGAAAAGCCGAACCCGCCACCCAACCCACGGCCAAGGCTACCCAGCCTGGACCCAGGTCCAGAGAGAAGGAGGAAGTGAAGAAGATGATCCAAGAACTCTGTTGGGGGCCCCTCCAGGCCCTGTGCACGTTTCTCCTCAGCTTCTTCTGAGAGTGAAAAGGTGAAAGACACCCCGCAGGTAATGCGCCTGCCTTTACTCACATAGAGAGACTCACTGAGGGGCACTGAGCACTTAAATGACTGCCGTGACCACATCAGACTCCCAGCACGTGTTTGGGGGTGGGTTTGAGGTGCTGTGCTGCAGAGGAAAGTGGATGAGAGAGCCCAAGGACATCAGCGGTGTCCCTCCACCCTGGTGACATGCAAGGGCCACCTAGGGAGAGCACTTAACATGCTGATTCCCAGGCCCCACAACAAACCTTTTAATCGGTGTCTCTAGGGTAGGGGCCCAGGAATGTGCACTTTAAAAAAATCTCTCACAAGTGATTTGACAATGCAGCCAGGGTAGAGAGTCTCTGTGTGACGGGACCAACTCACTCTTACACAGAGGCCCTGGGAATCTGGTTGGAGGCTTTTTCTACTGAACCAAGTTTTTGCTGCAGCTCTTTGTGGCCAGGGTGAGAGATACAAGTGGTTCCCATGGGCACTTGAGTTTTTACCACAACTAGGTGTGTGCTTTATACCTTGCACTCTTCGGTGCTCACAATGAGCCTGAACAGGGAGACACGTCTCTCAGGGCCTGGAAACCTGGGTTCGAGGCCCCAGTTTGCTGCCGAGGGACTGTCTCATGGTGGAGAGCTCACCTCACTCCCTCTCTTTCTCAGTTTCCTCTCCTGTAGCTGAGTTAGGGTGAGGGGCGTTGTGCAGGGAGGAAGCCTTGGGTCATATAATCTTCAAAGTCTTTCCCACAGCTCTCAAAGTCTTTAATCACTTTTTTCACTGAAGCCAGAAAACTAATTAATAGCAGATTTAATCAACTCCAAGTATTGCTTTCAGGAGACCAAACTTTTTCTCTTGTGAAAACAAAGAAAATTTATTACTGATTTCTGTCCAGTAGGTGATTTCAGCACCTTCCTTTAATTTTATACACCAGGAAAATCTTAATGTACATGGAATTCTAGGCTTATTTGTGCACTTTGAGTTTAAAAAGAGAGTTTCTGAGATTTTTCATATTATTTATGCCAGAACAGATTTTCTGGTAAATAACACTTTGATAACTAATGCTGTAAAACAAATCGGCTTTTTTCTGAAAGTGCCAGGGCAGTGGAAAATTCCAGAGTTGGTTTAGTGTCTTTTGGGCTGGAGGTTTCCTGCTTGTTTAATATTCTAGATCTGTCCCAGTGGAGAAAATGAGCCACTGGGACAGAAAATAGATAATTACTGTTGAGGAGAGAGCCTTGTTTTGTTTTTCCTTCAAAGGCAGATTTTAAAATTTGCCTTCGGTGAAATAAAACATGGACATTATTTTTAAAAACCAAAAACAACCTAAAAGTACATACTATGAAGAAAGCCATAATCCCATCAACCAGAGGCAAATAATGTTCACAGTTACAGGAGTAACATTTAGACATCCATTTATACATATTTATGCAGACAGTTGCATAGTTTACAAACAGATACAAACAGACTGCTGAACATTAGAACATTGTCTTGATCCGGTAGGAAGGCTGCATGTGACTCCTGTTGGGGCTTGCTTGGGTTGCCATAGAAAAATACCACAGACTGGGTGGACTAAACAGCAGAAATATACTTTCTTACAGTTCTGGAGGCTGAAGGTTTAATATCCAGGTGTTGGCAGGTTTGGTGTCTTCCAAGGCCTCTTGGCTTATAGATGGCTGCCTTCTTACTGTGGTCACTCTGTGTGTATCTATGTCCTACTCTCCTCTGCTTCTAAGGACACCAGTCATATTGGATTAGGGCCCATCATTTAAACTTAATCACCTCTTTAAAGGCCCTATTGTCAAATATAGACACACTCTGAGGTACTGGAGGTTAGGACTTCAACATAAAGTTTTGGGGAGGGTCATACTTCAGCCCATAACAACTAACAAGTAATTTTTGTAATTTTACATTCCTTCCTTTTTTTTTTTTTTTTAGAACAGACCTCTCCCAGACAGAGAACAATCTCCTTCTGAGTTGTGACGCTTTCAATCAAATGTTCTCATATTGGATGAAGGGAATTTCTTCTAATCAGTTCCAACTGCACACGTTCTTGATCTGCAACGTCACTGAAGATTGGAAAAGAAACCTTTCTTTCTGGCGTTTCCAGAGTTAGTGATACCATAGGGAACAAATGCTGATGGACCCAAGAGGGACTAGTATGCACGTCTATTTTCTATCTTTAGAAGTTTTGCTTTGTTGGTCTGAGCCTTCTATGAAAGTTAAAATATGCAACACGTTCAATAATTTCCATTTGCACCATCTGAACAAGACATGAATTTGTCACAGTTCTTTGCATAGCAACATAGACTGGTAATTAGAGAAAGCCCATCAAATATAACACCTATATGTGTGAAAAATAAAGGGACAACTCCAAAAATATGACTCTCATCTTCGTAATGAACAACAGACCTAGATTGTTACCTAGATGCTATAGATATTATAGATATCAATTTAGTCACTGTATTATCTTCATAGGGCTGCCTTAATGAATTACATAAACTAGGTGACTTGAAACAACAGAAATGTGTTCTCTCACAGTTATGGAAGGTAGGAGTTCAAAATCAAGTTGTTGTTGATATAGTTTGGATGACTGGCCCCTCAAAAATCTCATGTGGAAATCCCCAGTTGGAGGTGGGGCCTAGTGGGAATTGATTGGGTGATAGGGGCAGATCCCTAATGAATGGCTTGGCACCATTCTTGCTGTAATATATGAGTTCACACAAGAGTGGTTGTTTAGAAGAGCCTACCACCTCCTCTCTCTCTTGCTCTCACTCTTGCCATGTGACATGCCAGCTCCCCATGCCTTCTGCCACAAGAAAATCTTCCTGAGGCCTCACCAAAAGCTAAGCAAATGCCAGCACTGTGCAGAACTGTGAGCTTAAAACCTTTTTTCTTTATAAATTACCCACCCCCAAGTATTTCATTACTACAACACAAAAGTGACTGATATAGTCATCAAGGTTAGTTCTTCCTGGAGGGTCTCAGGGAAAATTGGCTCACCGCCTCTCTCCCAGTTTCTTAAAGTTGTTGGCAATCCTCGATGCTCCTTGTCTTGTAGGCATATCACTCCCATCCTTGTCTCTGTCTTCACATGGAGTTTTCCTTTGTGTATGTCCTTTGTGTGTTCAAAATTTCCTTTTATAAGATACCGGTCACTGGATTAGGGCCCATCCTAATCAAGAATGACCTCGTCTTAATTCCACTACACCTGCAAACACCCTATTTCCAATAAAGTCGTATTCACAGGTTTTGGATGGGCGTGAATTTTGGGGGGACACTTTTCAGCCCAGCACAGTCACCTCAAAGCCATAGCAAACAGCCAAAAAGAGAAGTGGACCTGGAGGAGAGTGGCACTGTACACTCACAATTAAATCAACAAAGCTGGAAAGGATAAAAAGGATCTTAGGCATAGGCACAAAGTGACTCATTCCTTTTCCAATTTTGTTTTGGTGTTACCTAAGAGCACATTAATAATCCACTATTTGTGTACTTAAAATATCTTCCCATCTAACCCAGTGATGTACAATCCCAACTACATAATAGAGTCACCTGGGGGAACTTTTACAAAGTACTAATGCCTGGGTCCCACCCCCAGGGATTATGGTGCAACTGGTCAGGGCTGGGGTGTGAGCATGTATAATTTTAAATTTCCCCTAGTGATTCTAATCTGCAGCCAAAGTTGAGAAACATGGCTCTAGTGAATTAAACCAATATTTCTGGGGTGTGTGTTCCATGTAATTTCCTGGTAATTTTATGCAACCTGGGTCGAAAACTAATAATTGGACTTAATAAATATCAATTCATCATATGCTAAGTCCCAAGCACTGTGTAAGACACTGGATGGGGAGAGATAAGCTAACTGACTAGGTCCCCCTCCTAAGGGCTCAGAGAAGTGGTGGAAATCGAGGTGACATATTGATGAGTGTGTGAGATGACGCAGTAGGGTGTGAGGAGTTTTGCTGGAGTTGAATTTCTAAAATACACACACACACACACACACACACACACACACACACACACACACACACACACATTAAGTATCTACTATAATGCATGTAACAAGCTTGTTTCTCATAAAGGAAACAAGCTTGTGCCTTTCACTTGTCCTCTCATATAATCCTCACCACATTCCTGTAAGGTAAGTAGTCTTATTCCCTATTATAATCTAAGGAACTTGAAAGCCTGGAGAGGTGAATTCTCTACTGCTTTCAAGATTTAGGAAAGTAGAGAAATCCAGGTCCACCTGACTCTTTTGATACATTAGTATCACGGGATAGGCTGGAATTGGTCACGGACTGTTTTCCCACCCACATTTCAAACTAAGACCACCATGGAGCCAGCCAGTGTATTTTAATGATGAAATACAATTTAAGCCCATGTTACCCAAGTGTGGCAGGTGAACCAGCAGCATCTGAATCTGCTGGGGAGCTTTAGAAATGCTCATGCTCAGACTCTACTACAGACATACTGAACGAAAGTCTCTTAGCAGGGCAGAGATGGTAGTGGGGGCAAGGTCCAGGAATGTGTATTTTAGTCACCTTTCCAGGTGTCCTATGTGCAATAACATTGGCCAAGTGATATTTCAACCATCCTAAAAGGAAAGGCCCTGATCCATTTAGAAAGAGGTTTTGTGTAAGAAATGTGGCTAAGCCACATTGCAACCTACATATTATTGGACAAAATAGTCTGTGCCTATGTAGCTGCTACACAAGGAAAAGGGACAAGGTGGAGTGAGTCCACAGGATGGGGAGAGGTGTTTAACGGCCTGTTTGGGGAAGAGGCATTTTATGCCTGATCACCAGGCCCCAAACCCACTTTCAGTTTGAAATGCCCCCGTGGCTCAGCCTGTAATTCCGCGCCTTTGGGAGGCTGAGGTGAGTGGATTGCCTGAGCCTGTGGGTTCGAGACCCGCCTGGGCAGCGAGACCTCATCTCTACAATAACTTAAAAAATCAGCCAGGTGTGGTAGCACATGCCTGTAACTCTGGCTACTCGAAAGGCTGAGGCGGAAGGATCGCTGGAGCCCAGCAGGCGATGCTGAGGTGGCCGGAAGCAGCCACTGCACTCCAGTCTGGGCGACCGAGTGAGACTCCAACTCAAAAAAAAAAAAAGAAATGCCCATCCCCATTCCCATCATCCCTACATAGGGGCTCCTGTACCGCTTTGCCTTTCCTGAGTACTTCCATCATCCCTGTAGGTCAGAGTCAGTGACTTCCACCATATAGCTATCCTTCTCTAAGTATTTATTTCATTCTTCTTCCCCTGGAAAACATCTCAAACAATGCACATAAGGCCCATGTCTTAAGTTCTTTTGATTGCCCACAGTCCTTTAGAGACAGTATGAACCAATGCTGGCTTCAAAGACCTCTGTTCAAATGTGGTTCTTCCTTAAGCAAATAATGAAAGCCTCCTTTCCCTCTCTGAAAAAAATAGAGATGTTATTGCACTCACCTAATTTGGTAGATGGGATGATAAGATGATGGCATAGAGACAGGCTCAATAATTGGGAGCCAATAACACTTGGCCACAGGCTTCCGATAATAGCACATCAAGTTGTTTCATGAGGCAATGAACTCAATGAGATCCAGCAGAAAGAGGATACCCAAAACAAGCCCACAATACAGAAAGTGAAAGCTGACCTGGCTTTCCAACTGAGCTTCTGGAAATGAAGAATCCTCTCCTGGAGAGAATTACAAAACATAATAGCAAACCTTAACAGCAGAATTGACCAGACAGAGAAAAGAATCTCAGCACTTAAAACTAAATTATTGAATTAACCCAGTCTGGCAACAATAATGAGAAAAGAATTAGGAAAAATGAGCAAAGTCTGAGAGAGGTCTGGGATTATGCAAAGAGAACAAATCTACAACTGACTGGCATTCCTGAGAAAGAAGGTAAAACTGAGAACACCCTAGAATAAGTCTTTCAAGATGTCATCCAAGAAAACTTCACCTATATTGCTAGAGAGGTAGCACTATTCACAATAGCCAAAACAGGGAACCAGTCTAGATCCCCATCAAAGGTGGACTGGTTAAAGAAGATGTGGTACATATGCACAATGGAATACCACACAGCAACAAAGAACAAAATCATGTCCTTTGTAGAAACATGGATGCAGCTGGAGACCATCATTCTAAATGAATTATAATAGAAACAAAAATTAGATGCTGCATGTTCTTAATCATAAGTGAGCACTAAACACTGGACACGTGGACACAAAGATGGGAAAAACAGACACTGGAAGCTGCCAAAGGAGGGAGGGATGGGGAATAAGGATTACAAAATCACCCATTGGGATAGCTAGTAGGGCTATTAGGGCAGGAAAAAAGGGTCATCAGAAGCCCAAACCTCACCATAATGCAATATACTTAGGCAAGAAATCCTCACATGTACCTCATGATTCTGAAATTAAAAAGTCACCATTTTAACTATTAAAAAAAGACTAAGACACTACATATGTGGGGAAATTAAAACATCCTGTACCTTTTCAGGGAAAGGTGTAGGTTTTTAAAAGGCCTGACAAGTTCTTAAGTTTATACCTGAGACTGATTCTTTAGTATGGAGACAACCTCAAAAATAAAAACAAAACAAAAGCAAAGACAAAAACAGCAAATTCTGCTGAGGTATGCATCTCATTCTCAGAGTTACCACATTACTAAATTCAAGTGTTTCACTTTCAACACAAAAATTATAAGGTATATGAAGAAAAAGGTATGTGTAGCCAACTGAAGGAAAAAAATACAACCTTGAGAAAGAATAGATGGTAGACATACTAGGCAAAGACATTTAAACTACCATTCTTAAATATTCAGAAATAACTAATGAAAGGTTTGGAGGAAGTCAAGAAAACAGTGGATAAACAAAATAAAAATAGTAATCAAGAGATAGAAAAGCTACAAGAAAATGGAAAAAATGTTCTGGAGTTATAAAGTACAATAACTGAAATGAAAAACTTACTAGAGGGCTTCAAAGGCAGATTTGAGCAGGCAGAAGACAGAATTTGCAAACTTGAAGAAAGGACCATTGAAATTTGAGTTTGAGGAACAGAAATAAAAAAGAATGAAGAAAAGTGAACAGAGCTTAGAAGACCTGGTTCACCATCAAGTGAACCAGCATATCTGTTGTAGGAATCTCAGGAGAAGAGAGATTATTTGATAAAATAATGGCTGACAGCTTTGAAATTTGATGAAAGACATGAATATTTTCATCCATTATCAAAGAAACCTATATGGAAACAAATATTAATCAAACTGTCAAATGACAAAGAGATAATAATAATTATTTTTTGATTGGAACAAAAAGTTTACTTAGAAAGTAAATCAGAAAAAGAGTTCTACTTCCCCAAGAGAGGAGAAGGGGGAGAGGGTTGGGAAGATGGCGACCAAGCCGGTAAGACTATGCAAGTCCCCATGTGAGTGAGTGAGTGTATGGAAAATTTTCATATGTGCTGGTGATCAAGTGGGTATGTAAGTGGCTGATTGAGTGAGAGCTAGGGAGTTAACGACCAGGGCTTTCCTGGCACAGCAGCTGGTGCCACAGCTTCTGGGCTTGGACCCTAGTGAACCCCAGGACGCAGAGGCTGAGTGTCATTTTCTTTTTCTTTCTTTTTTTTTAATCAACAAATCCTTCCTGGGAAGAAAATGCTGGGAGAGACTGTCTAAGTGGGGGCTCGTGAGCAAGTGGCCAGGTCCCTGGTGCAATAGCTGGTGCTACAGCTTCTCTACTTTGTCCCTGGGGTCTTCCTATATCACAGAAGCTGAGTACCATTATTTTTTTTTAAATGGACAAAAGTTTTTCTGTGAAAAAGCAGTGGGGAGAAACGATTGCCCTAGGCTCTCCTTCACCATTGCAGCAGGAGAGAGACTGCCAGCTCCTGGCTTTGTCTCACCACTTCAGCACCTGGCAGGGCACTGGCAGCAGGGGCTGTGGAGGGAATCCAGAGGCAGGTTCCCACAGAAGAGGACAAGAGAGGCACCCCACCACCATCTTGAAGGTGGGGCAGGAAAGTGCTTCGACTTGCTCACCACATAGCAACAGACCCAATCTCTGTGATTGGTGGATCGACTATTCAGGGATTGATCATGACCCAGAGGGAATATCTTGAAAGCACAAACTTTGGAGGGACCTGATGAGTGCTGAGCTCCAGGTGCCCCCACAACCTACCCTAATCCAGCCACAGGACAAAGGGTATGGCCAGAAAAGGATGAGGAAGGACACCAAAGAGATCTGTGGTTAGTCCAGGGCTGACCCAAACTCACTCCTCCCCAGCAAGCCTCTGAATGTCAGACCCACACAGCTGGGCCATGACTGAGAGGGACAAACCCAGGTGGAGCCAGGACATCAGTTGCAATAGAACTCCATTACAGGATAGGCCTGGCTGGGGCAACCCCCGCCCCCCGCCTTCCATGAGTATATACCTGGGGAAGAGACAATCCTGTACCTCCCCACCGAGGAGATCTCCCTGACCATATGAGAGTGGGAGGGGAGAACTGAAGCCCCACCCACCTCCACTACCCCTCCTCCTTCCCTGCTTTGGACCCTGAGAAAAGAGTGAAAGAGGTGCTCTGCAGGAAAGACCTGATTAGAGGAAAATTGCAGAGTCTGACACAAGAAGGCAGAGGTTTTTTTCTAAATTTTCAATTTTTTTAATTTAAAAATTTTTTTGACTGTTAGCTCATCTATTTTCAAAATATTTTTCTTTTGTGTATAAATGTGTATGTGAGGGTTTGATCTGCATCCCCCACCCAATTTTTTCTTTTCTTTGTTTCTTTCTTCTTTTATTTGTTGCTTTCTTTTATGTGTGTATATGAATGACTGAGTGTTCATCTTTAAATTTTGTAGTTGCTGTCAGTTTCTTTTTGCTCTTTTGTTTTTCTGGGTTTTTTATTTTCATTTTTTATACCTTAAGGTGCGTGTCAATATATGTGTGAGGGTTCAACCTGAATTCCTTTTTTTCTTTTTCTTTTTCCTTCCAACTTTCTGTTTTTCTTCTCTATTCACTTTGTGCTAGGCATGTGTGTGTATGTTTCTTGGTTTTTTGTTGTTGTTGCTGTTTATTTTGTTTCACTTTGTTGTTATTACAGTTTGTTTTGGTGTGTGTGTGTATGTCTATGTGTGTGTGTGTGTTCAATTGTTTTTTGTACTGGTTTCTGCTTTGCATTATCATATAGATTGGTGGTGGGGAGTGGATCTCAGGGAGCACTTACCATAATAAGTGAACATTGCAAAAGGCAAGAAGTTTCTGAATCCTAGGACCCCATTTCTACTTTATTCAAATTTCAAAAACTTCATGAAAAAACAAAGCTCCCCATCCACCATCCTATTTCAAAATAGAACAAATCCAGAGCCTGGATCAGAAAGAATAGCGCACTGAGAAATTATCAGAAGGAAAAGCCTCTCCCACTGATACTGAATAACAGAACTAAAGAGATTGGTCACAAATGAGGAAAAACCAAAGGAAGACCTGAGGCAATTTTAAGTGCACCCTAGACAAAACTCCTGGAAAATCAGGCCTTGGTGCCCAAGCAAAGGAAGTCACCTATGATTGGCCCCCAGAAGATGACAAGAATTAGGAAATGGATGGAAAGAATGAATAAGACTCAAGAAAGACAAGATGCAACACTGAAATAACTTGTAACAGAAATTTTGGCAATAAAAATTTTATCCAGGAAATAAATAGCAAGATGACAAGTATGGAAAGCAGAATTAATCTAGTCAAAGAAAGAATCTCAGAACTTGAAGACCAGAACATGGAATTAACCCGATCTATAAAAACATAGAAAGAAGATTCAGAAAGAAAGAACAAAGCCTACAAGAGATGTGCAATTATATAAAGAGGCCAAAACTATGCCTGATTGGTATCCCAGAAGAAGAAAGGGAAACAGAGAACAACTTGGAGCAAGTATTCCAGGAGTGATCCAAGAAAACTTCCGCCATCTCACCAGAGGTGTGACCAGCCAAGCACAAGAGATACAGACAACCCCCACAAGACATTAAATGACAAGACCAACCCCTAGACACATAGTAATTAGCCTACACAAAGTAGGCACAAAAGAAAAAATTCTAAAGGCAGCAAGAGAGAAAGGTCAGACTACCTACTGGGGAACACCAGTCAGAATAGCAGCAGACATATCAGCAGAAACACTACAAGCAAGAAGGGACTGGAGCCCTATATTCAAAGTCCTCAAATATAAACAATTTCAACCAAGAATTTTATATCCAGCCATGCTCAGCTTCATCAGTAATGGAGAATTAAAATTCTTCACAGATATCCAATCCTTATGAGATTATGCATCTTCCAGACCAGCTCCACAGGAGACATTTAAAAAGGTATTAAGCACAGAAGAAAGAAAAAAAAATGACCAAACACTTCTCAAAAGAAAAGCAGAGCACAGAATCAACAATGAATGCAGCGCAACAGGAAACTTGAAAACACACACATACATTAACCCCAAAGCCAAAAGAAAATAAGCAAACAAAAAACTTTATAAGAACTTCATGACAGTGATAAACAATCACATTTCAATAATCAGACTGAATGTTAACGGACTAAATGCACCACTGAAAAGACACAGAATGGAAAATTGGATAAGAAACCATGACCCAATTATTTGCTGCATCCAGGAGACTCATCTCACTCCAAGCGATAAGCACAGACTCAAAGTTATAGGATGGAAAAATCAGACCTTAGTGCCCAAACAGTGAAAGTCGCCAATGACTGGCCCCAGAATACGACAGGCAAATGGATCAATATCAGACAAAACATCCTTTAAGCTATCAAAAATTTAAAAAGATGCAAAAGGACACTACATAATGATAAAAGGTTCAATCCATCAACAGGAAAAATCCATCCTAAATATGTATGTACCCAACACAGGAGCACCAGCATTTATAAAGCAACTACTAAGTAAACTAAGAAAAGATATTGACTCTAACACTATTATAACAGGAGACTTGAATACCCCACTATCAGCCCTAGAAAGATCGTCAAGGCAAAAAATCAACAAGGAGATCCAGAAACTAAACTTGACACTCAACCAAATGGAGTTAATAGATACCTACAGTTTATTCCACCCAACAACCACAGAATATACATTCTACTCATCACCATATGGAATGTACTCCAAGAACGATAATATCCTTGGCCATAAATCAAGCATAAACAAATTCCATAAAGTTGAAATCTTGTCATGCACATTCTCAGACCACAGTGGAATAAAAATAAATATCAACACCGACAACATTTCTCCAAAGCCCGCAAAGACATAGACACTAAACAGCATGATGATGAGCAACTCCTGGGTCAACACTGAAGTCAAAGCAGAAATTAAAAGATTCATGGAAACAAATGAAAAGAAGAGACCTCTTACCAAAACCTCTGGAATGCCATGAAATTAGTTCTAAGAGGGGAATTTTTATCTCTATGAGCACACATCAAGAAAATGGAAAGGTCATAAGTGGAGAGCATAACAAATCACCTAAGGGAGCTGGAAATAGAAGACCACCAAAATCCCAACTTTAGAATAAGAATCCAAATCACCAAAATAACAGCCCAAATGTGGGGCATAGAAGACAAAAATATCATAGAAAACATTGACAACAACAGAAAAGGTTGGTTCAAAAAAATTGATGGACCCATAGCCAGATTGACCAAGAAAAAGAGAAAAGCCCAAATACTACAATCAGAAATACAAAAGATCAAATCACAACTGACCCTGAAGAAATGCAAAAGATTCTCAGAGATTACTATGGACACCTATATGGAAACAACTTGAAAAGCTTAAAGAAATAGAAGATTTTCTGACATCACACGACCTCCCAGGTTGAAACAAGAAGACACTGAGACACTAAATAGACCAATAACAACCCAGGAAATTGACTCTGTCATACGAAAACTACCTACAAAAAAAAAAGCCCTGTACTGGATGGTCTTCCAGCAAAATTCTACAAAATGTACCAAGAGGAACTGATATCAATCCTACAGAAAGTATTCCAGGCAATTGAGAAAGATGAAATTCTCCCCAAATCATCTTACGAAGTTAACATCACACTGGTACCCAAACCATGTAAAGATCCAACAAAAAAAGAGAACTACAGGCCAATATCCCTAATGAACATAGATGAATAAAATCCTCAACAAGATTCTAGCAAATTGGATCCAAAAACACATCTCAAAATCATTCACCATGAGCAAGTAGGCTTCATTCCCAGAATGCAGGGCTGGTACAACATTTGCAAGACCATAAATGTCATTAATTACATCAACAGATGTAAAAACAAGAACCATACGACTATATCATTAGATGCAGAAAAACCTTTGATAAAATCCAGCATCCCTTATTGATCAAAACCCACAAACACCTAGTATAGCAGGAGCATACCTCAAAATTGTAAGTGCCATCTATGATAAACCCACAGCTAGCATATTACTAAATGGACAGAAACTGGAAACTTTTTCCCTGAAAACTGCAGCAAGACAAGGCTGCCCACTTTCACCCCTCTTGTTCAACATTGTGTTGGAAGTCCTAGCTCGGGCAATTAGACAAGAGAAGGAAATCAGGGATATCCAAATAGGGAAAGAGGAAATCAATTTATCCTTTTGCTGATGATATGATTCCATACCTTGAAAATCCAAGAGAATCTGTCAAAAACCTGCTTGCACTGATAAAGGACTTTGGCAAAGACGAAAAGTACAAAATAAATGTGCAAAAGACAGTTGCATTCCTATACATCAACAACAAGAAGGCAGAGACCCAAATTAAAAGCACAATTCCGTTCACAATAGCCACACACACAAAAAGAAATACCTTGGCATCTTCCTAACCAGAGAAGTGAAAGACATTTACAATGAGAACTACAAAACACAGCTCAAAGAAATCCAAGAAGACACAAACAAATGGAAAAATGTTCCATGCCCATGGATAGGAAGAATCAACATTTTTGAAATGTCCATTCTTCCAAAGGCATTCTACAGCTTCAATGTAATACCCCTTAAGTTACCAGAATCATTCTTCTCAGACCTGAAATTGGCAAAACAGAAATTCATATGGAAACATAAACAACTACGAATAGCCAAAACAATCCTTAGTAAAACAAAGCAGGAGGTATCACACTTTCAAACTTCAAACTTTACTATAAGGCTACAGTAATGAAAACAATGTGGTATTGGTACAAGAACAGGCACATAGACAAATGGAATAGGATAGAGATTCTGGAAGAAAAGCCTCAATTTTTCAACCAACTCATCTTTGATAATGTCTCCAACAACAACCACTGGGGAGAGGAGAACCTATTCAGTAAATGGTGCTAGGAAAACTGGCTGATAACATCCAGAAGACCCCTACCTATTACCATACACAAAAATTAACTCTAAATGGATCAAAGACCTAGACGTAAAACCTCAAACTAT
>NW_007245651.1:603314-649846 GCF_000164805.1 Carlito syrichta | reverse complement strand
TTAAAACCCGCCCTTTCTCCCCCTTCCCTGCCATCCCCTGCGTCCCTCTCCTAATCCCATCTGGCTCGGCTCATTTTTCACTTGAGTGGATCCCCCCTCCCCAGATCCGATCATGCCTCACCCTGCTCTCCAACGAAAACACACACTCCTCACAGGAAGAACAAAGTGCCCAAGCTCGACTGACAAAGGGGCACCCCACTTCTTGCTATCCGCGTTTGTAAATTGGTCTTCCTGCCGACCACCTGGGGCTGGGGTCACCGGAATCTCTGCTGGGCCAAATGGATGGGGATAGGCATTCTGGAAAACATTTGGTCATTTTTTACCAACTCATCTTTGATCCTGTATTCCAGAAAACCACTGGGGAGAGGAGAACCTATTCAGTAAATGGTGCTAGGAAAACTGGCTGATAACATCCAGAAGACCCCTACCTATTACCATACACAAAAATTAACTCTAAATGGATCAAAGACCTAGACGTAAAACCTCAAACTATAAGAATCTTAGAAAACACAAGAGACACCCTTATGGAAATTGATACGGGCAGTCAATTCCTATTTAGAACCCTAAATGCCCATACCTTAAGAAATAAGATAGGCAAGTAGGACCTCATCAAACTAACGAGCTTCTGCAAAGCAAAAGAAACCATCAAGAGAGCAGGGAGACACCTCACAGTATGGGGAAAAATATTTGCCAACTGTATATCTGACAAAGGCCTAACAGCTAGGATCTACAAGGAACTCAAATGCGCTGAAAGGAAAAAAACAAACAGCCCTATTAAAAAGTGGGCAAAAGACATGAATAGACACTTCTCAAAAGAAGGTATACATATACAGGCAGCCAACAGACACATGAAAAAGTGCTCGGCCTCACTCATCATCAGATAAATGCAAATCAAAACCACATTGAGATACCACCTAACCCCAGTAAGAATGGCCATCTTTAATAAAGCAAACAGCAACGGATGCTGGCGAGGATGCAGAGACAAAGGAATGCTTCCATACTGCTGGTGGGAACACAAACTAGTGCAACCTCTTTGGAAGACAGTGTGGTGATTTCTGAAAGAATTAGAAATTGATCTTCCATATGACCCAGCAATTCCCCTATTGGGAATATACCTGGAGGAACTCCAATAATTGTACAAAAAAGATACCTGCACACGTATATTTGTTGCAACACTATTCACAATAGCAAAAACATGAAACAAACCATGTTGCCCATCGAAGCTGGACTGGATAAAAAAATGTGGTACATATACACAATGGAATACTATGCAGCCATAAAGAAGAACACGCATATGGACTTTGCAGCAACTTGGATGGATTTGGAGTTGATCATACTCAGTGATCTATAACAGAATCAAAGAACAGAGTACCATATGTTCTCACTCATAAGTGCACCTTGAACAATTATAATACTCTAAGAAAGCAATTGGCAGTAGTGAGAAACTGTCAGGAGAGAGGGGATGGGATAGGCAGTTGAGGAAAATTCTGGGGGAGGGAGGGGCAAACCTCATCAACAAGGGTACCTCCATAATCAATGTTTGTATACCTAACCCTGAATTGTACCCCACATCTTTATTATTAAAAAATACATATATATTTTTTAAAAGAGAGGAGAATGGGGCCAGATGTTTAAAGAAATGTGGTCAGAGAGAATATTGAAAAGTAGCAAGAGAGCAGTGGTTGTCACTTATAAGATAGCCTTGATACGTTTTTTTAGCAGATTCTTTAGCAGAAACTTTGGAGGTCATATGGCATGAAGATAATATATTCAAGCTGCCAAAAGAAAAATAATGTAAAACAAGAATCTTATATCTGGCAAAACTGTGAGTGAGAAAATATTAGTAAGACATTCTCGGCTAAACAAAAGCTGAAGGGGTTTGGTTCCATAAGACCAGCCCTGCAAGAAGTGGTGAAGGGAGCCCTGCAGGTTGAAATAAAAGGACTCTAGCCAGTAAATAAAGATCTCAGTAAAAGCAACTACATGGACAATTATAAAAGTTAGTACTCTTCTAATGACTGTTATAGCTTCACTTTTTGTGTTCTACATAATTTAAGATACAAATACATTTTTAAAACTAAATATTAGTTTACGGTTTGGGAACACATGTATAAAAATGTGATTTTATATTATCAACAACTGTAAGAAATGAGAATAGAGTTGTAAAGGAAGAGAGTATTTATGGTATCGAAGTTATAGTAATATAAATTAAAATTTTATAACTTTAGGATACTAAATGAAGTTCTCATGGTAACTGCAAAGAATATAAACATAGAATGTGCACAAAAGAAAATGCAAGGAAATTGTTTCATTTAACTACAAAAAATCAACTAAATCCAAAAAAGTATTGCAGAAAAAGAACAAAAGAGCTAAAGTTATACAGAAAATAAATAGCAAAATGACAAAACACCATTCTTCCTTGTCAGTAGTTCTTTAAATGTGAAGTATTAAATTCTCCAATTAAAAGATAGAGACTGGCAGAATGGATTAAAAAAACATGATCCAACAGTATCCTGCCCACAGGGAATCACTTTCGATCCAAAGATGCAAATAGGCAAAAAGTAAAAATGTGGAAAATATATTTTATGCAGCTAGTAAACATATCATAGCAGATATGGCTACTGATGCAAAGTTGACATTAAATAAAAGAAGTTTATAAGAGACAAATAAGGACATTAGACATAAATGAAATGTTTACTACAGCAATAATATAATAACCATAAATTTTTACTTACATAACAGACTATCAAAATACATAAAGCAAAAATTGATACAGCTGAAAGGAGAAACACACAGTTCTACAATAATAGCTAAAAATTTCAGTACCCCTACTGTCAATCATAGATAGGACAACTAGTCAGAAGCTAAGGAGATGGAGGACTTGAACATCACCAAAAAACAAATAGATCTAGCAGACTTAGAACACTTGACTCAACAACAGCACACACATTTTGGTGGAGTGCCTATGGTACATTCTTTAGGAAGACCATATGTTAGGCCGTAAATTGTGTCAATAGATTTAAAAAGACAGATGTCATACAAAGTATCTGCTCCAAACAGTATAATTAAGTTAGAAATCAATTACACAAAGAAAACCGGACAACTTACAGATTCATGAAATTTTTTAAAAACACACTTAAATTTTTTTTTATACTCTTTTCATCTTACAAAACTGAAACGTATACCCAATAAGCATTAACTTCCCATAACCACATTAACTTTCAGTTCCCAGTAATCACCATTTTACTTTCTGTTTTTGATGACTTTAACTACTTCGTATAAGTGGAATCATAAAATATTTGTCTTTTTCTGACTGACTTATTTCACTAGCATAATGTTCTTATGGTTTGCCCATATTGTAGCATGTCAAAGTCATCTTCCTTTTTAAAGGTGAATAATATTCCATTGTTTTATATATATAATAAAAAATGTGGTATGTCTGTACCATGCAATACTATTATATGTAGCATGGTATATGTCTACCACATTTTCATTGTTTGCTGATTAGTTGATAGACATTTAGGCTTTACATCTTTGTAATAGTGAATTGTGCATGTGTTTTTTTGTATGACGACCTCTCTTCTTTTGGGTAGATACCAAGTAGTGGGTTTGCTGGATATATGTTGAGGTAATACTCATATGTATATTATGTATTCTTATCCATTTTTAATTTGGTGGACATTTGGGTTATTTTCATATTTTAGCTATTGTGAATAATGCCATTTCGAACATGGGTTTACAAATACCTCTTTGGGACTCTGCTTTCAATTCTTTCAATATATACTCAAAAGTGAAGTTGCTGGAACATATGGTAGTTCTATTTTTTATTTCTTGAGGAACAATTATACTTTTTTTCACAGCAGCTGTTTCATTTTATTTTTCCATCAAGAGTTAACAAGTGTTCCAATTTATCCACATTCTGGTCAACACTTTTTCTTTTCTTTTCCTTTCCTTCCCCTTCCCTTCCCATTCCCTCCCACCTTTTCATGTGCTTATTAGGCATTTGTATATCTTCTTCGGAGAATTGACTTTTCAAGTTTTCCAGTTTTTAAATTTGGTTGTTTTGTTGTTGAGTTTTAGGATTACCATTATATTCTGAATATTAATCCATTATCATATCACATACATGATTTGTAAATACCTTCTCATATTCTGTGAGTTGCCTATTCTGTTAGTAGTGTCTTTTGAAACACAAAGTTTTTAAATTTCATGAAATCCGAATTAGTCCACTTTTGTTGTAGCTGTTTCCTGTGCCTTTGGTGTCATATCCAAGAAGTCACTGTCAAATTCAGTGGGGTTTATTTGTTTGCTTATTTGTTTGTTTTTTGAATTGGAGTCTCACTCTGTTGCCCAGACTGGAGTGCAAGGGCACGCTCCTGGCCACCGCAGCCTCGACCTGCTGGGCTCTGGCAATCCTTCCGCCTCAGTCTTCCAAATAGCTGGAACTACAGGCGTGCTCGGTTAATTTTTTTTTTCTATTTTATTATAGAGACGAGTTCTCGCCAAGTTGCTCAGGTGGGTCTCGAACCCTCAGGCTCAGGCAATTCACTCACCTCTGCCTCCCAAAGTGCTGGGATGACAGGCTGAGCAACTGGGCCCGGTCCAAATTCAGTGTTTTGAAGTTTTCTTCCATGGTTTGTTTTCAGAGTTTTATAATTTTGATGCTTAGATTTAGGTCTTTGATCTATCTTGAGTTAATTTTTGTATATGATGTTAGTCAAGGGTCAAAATTCATTCTTTGGCATGTTGATTTCTTGTTTTCCCAGACCCTTAGCTTAACTCCTACTTATAAGTGAGAACATGTGGCATTTGGTTTTCTGTTCCTGCATTACTTCACTTACGATAATGGTCTCTAATTTTATCCAAGTTGCTGCAAAAGGCATTGTTTTTTTCTTTCTTATGGCTGAATAGTATTGCATGGTACATGTATACCACATTTTCATTATTTACTGATGAGTTGATGGACATTTAGGTTCCCATCCTTGCAATAGTGAATTATGCTGCTATAAACATAGGGGGTACATGTGTCTTTTTGCATAATAACCTCTCTTCTTTTGGGTAGATACCATGCAGTGTGTTTGCTAGATCAACTGGTAGAACTACTTTTAGTTCTTATTTCTCCATATTGATTTCCATAGAGGTTGTACTAATTTACATTCCCACTGACAGTGTATAAGTGTTTCCTTTTCACCACATCCATATCCACATCTATTGCTTTAAAAAAAATAGTAGTCTTTCAGGCTGGCATAAAGTGGTATCTCATTGCAGTTTTAATCTGCATTTCCCTTATGATTAGTGATATTCAGCATTTTTTCATATGTTTATTGATAATTTGGGTATGTGTTTTTGAGAGATGTTTGTGCATTCATTTGCCCACTTTTCAATGGGGTTATTTGCTCTTTTCTTGCTGATTTCTTTGAGTTCTTTGTAGATTCTGGATAATAGTTCTTTATTGCATGCATTATTTGTGAATATTTTCTCCCACTGTGTAGGCTGCCTATTTACTCTGTTGATTATTTCTTTTGCTATGCAGAAGCTTTTCAGTTTAATTAAGTCCCACTTCTTTATTTTTGTTGTTGTTGTTTTTGGGGTCTTAGCTATAAATAATTTGCTTAGGTTAATGTCCAGAAGAGTTTTTCCTAGGTTTTATTCTAGGATTTCTATGGTTCCAGGTCTGATATTTAAGTCTTCAATCTGTCTTGAGTTAATTTTTGTATATGGTGACATACAGGTATCCAGTTTCATTTTTCTGCATGTAGCTATCCAATTTTCCCAGCACCATTTGTTGAATAGGGTGTCCTTTCCCCAGTGTATGTTTTTGTGTGCTCTGTCCAAAGATCAGTTGGCTGTAGATATTTGGGTTTATTTATGAGTTCTCTATTCTGTTCCATTGTACCAGTACCATGCTGTTTTGGTTACTACAGCCTTGTAGTATAATTTAAAGTTGGGTAATATGATGCTTACAGTTTTGTTCTTTTTTTTTTTTTTTTTTTAAGATTGCCTTGACTATTTAGGGCTCATTTTTGGTTCCATATGAATTTTAAAACTGTATTTTCTAATTCCATGGAAAATGATATTGATAGGTTAATAAGGACTGCATTAAATTTGTAGATTACTTTGGGTAGTATGGTTATTTTAACAATGTTGATTCTTCCAACCTAGGAGCATGGGATGATTTTGCACTTGGTTGTGTCTGCTATGATTTCTTTCAGCAGTGTTTTGTGGTACACCTTTATAAAGGTCCTTTACCTACCTTGGTTAAATATATCCCTAGGTATTTTACTTTTGGCAGCTATTGTAAAAGGAACTGAGTTATTGATTTGATTCTTGGCTTTGTCTTTATTGGTATGGCGCAGTGCTACTCATTTGTGTGAGCTGACTTTGTAACATGAGATTTTACTTACTTCATTTATTAATCCTGGAGTCTTGAGGGAGTCTATAGGATTTTCTAGTTATAAGATTATAACATTAGCCAGCAGATATTGTTTAATTTCTTCTTATTCCAATTTGAATACCTTGTATGTCTTTCTCTCTCCTGATTGCTTTGGCTAGGACTTCCAGTATTATATTAAATAGAAGTAGTGAAGGTAGGCATTCTTGCCTTGAACTTCTGGGGAGAAATGCTTTAAAGTTTTCTCCTCTCAGTATGATGTTGGCTGTGAGTTTGTCATATATGGCTTTTATTATTTTGAAGTATGTTCCTTCTATGCCTATTTTGCTGAGAGTTTTTATCATGAAGAGATATTGGATTTTAGCAAATGATTTTTTTTGCATTTATTGAAATTATATGATTGTTGTTTTAAATCTATTTATGTAGTTGATTGCATGCATTGATTTGTGTATGGTGAACCATCCTTGCACCTTGATAAATCCCATTTGATCATGATGAGTTATTTGATTGACGTGCTGTCAGATTCCATTTGCTAGTATTTTGTTGAGAATTTTCACATCTAGTTCATTATGGATATTGGTCTGTAGTTTTCTTTTTTATTGTGTCTTTTCCTGGCTTTGGTATTAGGGTGATATTGGCTTCAGAGAATGAATTAGGGAGAATTCCCTCCTTTTCAATCTTATGGAATAGTTCTATTAGTATTGATACCCGGTCTTCTTTGAAGGTCTGATAGAGTTTGGTTGTAAATCTGTCAAACCCTTGGCTTTTGTTTACTTGTTAGGAGACTTTTGCTTGCTGATTCAATTTCTCTACTCATTATTAGTCTGCTCAGGGTTTCCATTTCTTCCTGATTCTACACTGGGGAGTTGTATGTGGCCCAAAATTTGTCCATTTCCTCTAGATTATCTAATTTATTTGCATGGATGCATTCATAATAACCTCAGATGGTCTTTTGTATTTCTGTGGTATCTATCAGTTGTGATGTCTCCATTTTCCTTTCTGTTTGAGCTAATTTGAATATTCTTTTCTAAATTAGTCAGCTAGTGGTCTACCAGTTTTGTTTACTTTTCAAAGAACTACATTTTTGTTTCACTGATACTTTTTAAAAATTGTTTTCAATTTTGTTTAATTTTGCTCAGATCTTTGTTATTTCTTTTCTTCTGCTAACTTTGAGTTTGGATTGTTTCTGCTTTTCTAGTTCCTTAAAGTGTGACAGTAGGTTGTCATTATGTGATTTTTCAGCCTTTTTGTTGTAAGCCTTAAGCACAATAAATTCCTCGGAACACAGCTTTGGCTGTATCCCTAAAATTTTGAGGAATTTAAAATTTCCATTGTGATTTCGTTGTTGACCCATGGTTATTCAGGAGCAGATTGTTTAATTTCCATGTATTTGTTTGGTTTTGAGAATTCCTCTTGGAGTTTATTTTTATTTCACTGTGGTCTAAGAAGGTGTTTGATATGATCTTGATTTTTTTGAACTAATTGAGATGCATTTTTGTGGCCTATCATATGATGTGTCTTGGAAAATGTTCCATATGCTGATAGAAAAATATATACTCTGTAGTCTTGAAGTAGAATATTCTGTAGATCTCTGTTAGGTCCTTTTGTTCTAGAGTCCAATATTTCTTTGTTAAGTCTTTGGACTTTTTAAGTCCAATGTTTCTTTGTTGACTTTATGACTTGATGATCTGTCTATTGCTGTTAGTGGAGTGTTGAAGTCCCCCCGTATTCTTGTATCGCTGTCCATCTTTTCTTAGGTCTAATAGATTTTTATTTTATAAAGCTTAGAACTCTGGTGTTTTTAGGTGTGTGTATATTTTAAATTGCTAGAATTTATTGTTTGATTGATCTCTTTATCATTGTATAATGCCCTTCTTCTCCTTCTTTTTTTTTCCTTACTGTTGTTAATTTAAGTTTGTTTTATCTGATATAAGAATAGCTACTCCTGCTCATTTTTAGTTTCCAATCACATGTAATTTTTTTTCCTATCCCTTTACCTTGAGTCTAGAAGAGCCATTGTGAGTTAAGTGAGTCTCTTGAAGGCAGCAGATATTTGGATTGTATTTTTTAATCCATTCTGCCAAATGGATTAAATGTCCAAATGGGATATTCAAACCATTTATGTTCAAACTTAGTAATGATATGTGAGGTACTGTTTTGATCATCATGTTAATTGCTATCTCATTGCATTGATATTTCCATTGCTTTGGTAAAGCCCTGTGAGTGGTATAATTTCTAATGTTTCTCCATTGATGCATTTTGGCTTTTTGTTCCAATGTTCAGAACTGTTTTGAGCATTTCTTGTACAGCCAGTCTAGTGGTGACAAATTCCCTCAGCATTTGCTTGTTTGAAAAAAACTTCATTTCTCCTTCATTCATAAAATTTAGTTTTGTAAGGTATGAAATCTTTGGCTAACATTGATTCTGCCTGAGGAGAATCAAGATAAGGTTCCAATTCCTTCTGGCTTGTAGAGTTACTGCTGAGAATTCTGCTGTTACTCTGATAGATTTACATGTATAAATTACTTGATACTTTTGTTTTAGTGATCTTATTTCCTTCATGTTGACTTTGGATAACCTTATGACCTTTTTGCAATGAATCTTCCATAAGTTCTTTGGCTTTACTATATCTGGTTGTATATACCTCTGGCAAGGTCAGGGAAGTTTTTCTCAATTATTTCCTCACACAGACTTTCCAAACCTGTTGCTTTTCCTTCTTCCTCAGGAATACCTACAATTCTTAGGTTTACATTTTTCATAATCCCACATTTCTTGGAGACTTTTTTCAGATCTCTTAACCCTTTTTTCTTTATTGTTGTCTGATTGGCTTAATCCAAAAGCCTTTTCTTCAAGTTCTGAGATCCTTTCTTCTACCTGGTTCCATCTACTGTTATAACTTTCCACTGTGTTTTGCTCTTTTCTAAATGAGTCTTTTATTTTCAGAAGTTCAGATTGCCTTTTAAATAAAGTATTTATCTCTTTTGAGAATGTTTCATTAATGCCCTAGATTTTATTTTATTTTTTGTGTTTTTTGAGCCAGGTCTCACGGTATCACCCAGGTTAGAGTGCAGTGGCACAATCATGGCTCACTGCAGCCTCAATCTTCTGAACTCAGGCAATCCTGCCTCAGACGCCTGAGTAGCTGAAACTTTAGGTGTATGCCATGACACCTAGCTAATTTGTTGTTATTTTTCTTTTTGCAGAGATGAGGTCTCACTATGCTGCAGGCAGGTCTTGAGCTCCCAGGCTTAAGCAATCCTCCCAATTCAGCTTCACAAAGTGCTTGGATTACAGGCATGACCTACCACACCCAATGAGTTTTTTTTTTCTTTTTTCATTTCTTTATGTTGCTTTTTAGCTTTCTCTTGGATCCCATTGAACAATTTAAAAATCAGCATTTTGAATGCTATCTCTGGAATGTCAAAGACTTCATTTGGTTAGGATTCATTGCTGATGAGTTAGTGAAGTCTTTTAGAAAAGTGGAAAGACTTTGTTTTTTGTTTGTTTTTCAGATTTCCAGGATTATTTTTCTGGTTCCATCTTATTTGGGTAGACTATTTCTTCTTCTTATTGTTAATTTCGTTCTTGATTCAATTGTTTTTTTTTTTCTTTCCCTTAGGGATATGACTTTAGTTTCAGCCTTGGGTGCTTTCAGTTGTATCGGTTTTAAATGTGTTCCTTGGTTATTGAGACTCTTTGTGAGTTGACTTTCTCAGATGTTGTTTGTAGTAGCAAGTTGTGTGTGTGCATGTATGTGTGCATGTGTGTGTGTGCATGTGGGTAGGTTCACTGTCTCCTGTGGGACTAGAATGCCAGAGGACTAATGAAGCTTGTCTTGTTTCCCAGTGGCATGGTGTGATTTTTTTCTTTCCCAGAATTTCTTTCTGGGTTAAACCTGTCAACCTTCAGGCTGTGAGGAAGCACTTGTGGGTGAGTACTACTTAGCGCTGAAGCAGGTGGTAATACTCAATACTCCTATGGTGAAGAGCTAAAGCCTTGGCACTGATGGAGGCTGTTGAAGAAGCTCCCCTTGAGATAAGAGCTGTGGAGGGGGATCCTTGACTCCACTAGTAAGCAGGTGAGGAAGCAGTCTACTTTTTCCTTATGCCCCTGTCCTGTTGCTTTGAATTTTCATATCAGATACCCACCTCTTTCTATCCATAGAAGCGCTGATATTCTGTGTAGAGAGGGAGTAGGGTTCCTGTAGCCTGAGCCCAAAGAGTGCACTTCCCGTGGGCTTGCGGTGACCCCAAAATGTTGCAGAAAGGGAGTCAACAGGTGCATTCACACTGACGTCCCACGAGGGAAGCAAATGTCTGCAGTGGTGAATTCAGGTGGAGAAGTCCCCTTCTCCAAGACCCTTCACAGGCACCCGGTCTGCTAAACAACCGGGGCAGAACCACTGCCCTCCCCCACTGAGCCTAGCACTGTGTCTGAGTCTCTGTTGAAAGAAACTTCTCAGGCAGGGAGTTCTGGGACATAGAGAAGGCTGCACTGTGGATTGATTGATTGATTGATTTCTGACCCACACGGTGATCCCCTGCTGTGTCGCACTTTCCCTTCCACCGGGAGTGTTAATCCATGACCGCTGCGAGTTCTACTACTCTCTTGAGTTTAGTTGCCCTATAGCGTTGTTATAATTCAGCTGGGACACACCCTGCATGGGATCTGGGGATGTGAAGGAGCAAGGATCAAATTCCAAGGAAATTGGTCACTGACATCTCTGGAGGACCCTCTGGGGAAGCTCTCTGATGCCTCGGACTACAAGCTTGTCTGCGAGATGTGTGATGACATTGGCTTAACTCTTATCTTCAGGGTCTGGGGGGCGATGTTAGGTAGAATTGAGTGAAACTGACCAGTTTTCTGGTCTTCCAGCAGCAAGTGCAAGCACCAGGTCTGGTGGGGTTAGCAGGGGAACGGTGTAAACTCTGTAGCTTCCTTGGCTGTTATATCGCCTTTGTGTTGTGGCTTCCTTAATTTCCCACTTTGCAGTGCTGTTATGAGTACATGCACATGGGTTCTGGCAGCACATAGCTGTGCCGTATCCGGGTCATTTTCTTTGTGAGACTGCAGTCCTGAAAGTTTGGGAGGACCTTTCAAGGCCGTGGCAGGAGTACCAAGTTCCTGATTACCCACACTCACCCTTTTCCCACATCCAAAGGCCCTTCATTGTCCAGTGCAACCTGGGCAAGGCGGCTTCCTGGTTCCAAAACAGTCTGCTCAGTCTCTCTCTTCATTACCCTCTGTGAGTCCCATCCCTTCTCTGTGGTATGTGGAGTGTGCCCTCTGTCTCATCCTGCTCTGATGGTGAGGGGTCTTTCTCTTCCTTGAATTGCTCTATGAGAGAGGCACCAGCCAGCTGAATAACACTGTATTAATGTGATTAATATCACTAAATCGAACACTTAAAACAGTTAAGATGGTATATGTATATTTATCACCATTTAAAAATACATTAAAAAAAGAAAATTCTTTTTACCAAATAGTACTGAAACAACTAGATATCCATGCAGGGGGGAAAAAAGGCAAAAAGAAAATTGACCATTACCTCACACCATATGGAAAAGTTCATTGGAAATGGATCGTATACCTACCTGTAAAAGGTGTTTCCTCCTCAGGTACTGGGTGTGTTGTTCTCCCTCCATGGTGCCACAATCTGTGTGTTCTAATCCCATAGCTATGTTTCTCCGTTTGCTAACAAGTTGCCCTGCCTCCACACCCCCCCCACACACCTAGAACTTCTATCCAGGTGGTTAAAGGGTTATGGGGCCAGGGCACCGTAGTAGAACTTACAGTGTTCAAGGATGTCCCTTACTGTTTCCCACCTGTTTGACTCTAGGGTTCTTCAGGGTTCACAGAGTCTACCAACTGATTGTAATTATCTTGGTCAGTGATCTTCCATATACATAAATAAAGCCAGGAGGTGGTAGAGGCACCAGATTAGCGTCATTTACTTCATGTTGTCACCTATGATTATACCTAATGATGAAACCAGTCAGGCTTCCCAGGCAGTAGGGTCAGTAGAAAAAAAAAATGCAGTGGTTTAGGGTTGTTAAAGTGGAATCACGGGCATGAAAAACTGATTTCTCCAATTCTTACCTCTTCTGTCCTGATTTTCTCCAAACACCTCCAAAGAGAACGTTCCCCTTGAGGATCAGCTGCATGTCATGCTCACAATGGCTACCAAAGACATGTAGGACACAATGCTGATAACATCGCACGTCCAGCAGCTGTTTTCAGTCAGGTCTTTCAAAGCCCACTCTACCACTTGAGGAAGCCCCCAGTCTGAGAGTAAGAGCATGAAAAATGTCTGTTGAACTTCATTCGCTCACTATTAGGGCCCATTGCCGTGAACAGTGTGGTGTCAGCTAATGGCAAGTGATCCAGACATTAAACAAGGTGGAGCATGGTCTCCAGTGTCACTTTGGTGTGGCCACACTCTGTCAGCCTCACAGAAGGGCAACTCCATGGTGACAGTTGTGTCAGCTTCCAGCGCATGCCAGTGGTGGCCACGCGAGGGCAGCAGAGGACCAAAGGCTTGTATTTGCCAGACAAGGTCTGTCCTATGCCTGGCTTCCTTACGGGGACCACAGTCCAGGTCAGGCATTTCACTCTCCATGGCACACAGATAAGACCCAACTTTGAACCCATTGTGTGAGTGGCAGGATTACTATCTCCAGTCCAACAATGAATTGAGGCAGTGATGCCAGCCACCAGGGCTGAGCAGACTCAGTCACCCACTTTGTTCCATTCCACCATTCCTTTAGTCCTTAGAAGTACTGTCTAAGGAAGGGGTGACAGCTTTCTATTTAGCGCATTGGGCTATGGGATCCTCCCTCGGTAGTTCTTCCAGAGTTGTCTCTGGGACTAGGACACCAGCGCCTTTGCGTTGGGCAGACTTGTTAGTAATCTAGCTCCTGTCACCCTCAGGGCCTTCCTGGGAGGAATATCTAGGTAGCTGAAGGCTGTCTTGTGAGTAATCAAGAAAGGAGCAAGGAACCCCTAAAGGTGAACTCTCAACCTACCTGGGTGAAGAAAATCATCTATGGAGTCAGACTTGGACCTCTGGAATGTTCCATTTCCACTTACTATGAGAAATCTGTATGCATTTCCACTCTATCCTTAACATCTGAGGGAAAAAAATCAGAATGAAGGTGTCTGGGTTTGATGTTATCTGGCAAGGTACACGATCTCCACAAAAGCCCAGGAGTAGGACAGCAGCTGTGTCTTAAGTTGAGGGTAGCAGGGAGTCATGGCATGGACATTAGTACTCCAAGGGGTGACTCTGGGCACCTCCCGTTGCCACAGGCTTCACTTGGCATTGGCAAAGGTAAGATATGCTTCTAGTTCCCAAAGATCTTTGGGAGACTGCTGACATATTAGACTGTCTCCATTGTTCCTGCTGCCAAGGTCCCCAGAAAATTTGGCCGATTTTGGCTAATTTGTACACAGAGTTAACAAAATACCTGGGTAAGACACATTTTGTCTTCAAACTCCAAACAGTTCCACTTAGTGCTGGGCTACCTTCTTCAATAGTGAGGTGTATAGTGTGAGTAATTTTTCTTTTACTGTCTCGGGAATGAGTCTTTGAGCCTCGGTCCACAGTGCTCTACAGACTCGACCAGATGGCTGGTCCTTGTGTTTTCTCAGGTCTCACGAGTCACCTCTGGGCTCTCCTGTGGGACAGAGTTTCCTCTAAAGGAATTGCCCTTGTTCTTTTTTGGAGCCTCTTACCATGATCTCATCCATGGAGTAGAAGTCAAGTCAACTCTTGCCAGGAGAAAGACTTGTCCCATGATTTGGTCCATCCATTTATAGTAAATAGTAAAAGAATTAAGGGCCCCTGTGGCAGGACAGGAAGCAGGTTTGCAGGAATACAGGCCTAACATCACCTTGGTGACATCCTCTTCCAAAGAGTTTTATTGACACACCATTAGGGACACATTTTAGTCCTTTTTTGTTTTGTTTTGATGGCAACACATTTCTCATTTCAAAGTTTTACTTCCAGAGTAAAAGCAAAGTCTCTCCTGTTCATGCCCTCAGAGATTCCTTCATTATTCCTGGACCGCTTATGATGGCTATAAGTTGGTGAAGGGCTTCTGATGCAAGAATACCCTTCTCTACCTCACGCTATAAACCATTAAAACAACAAATAACTAGCTACCTGACAGACACTCCTAAAAAATAGAAGTTCGCACACACCTGAACCTGTGATCCTCTATATTCAGCTGTCCATTATGTTTTGGGTCATGGACACAGTACCCACAAGCTAATGAGGACATCTTAAGACAAGATGGAGTCCAAACCTGGCCCTCTGGCATATTCTTTCTGCATATGGGTATTGTTTCCCTCAATTTCAGTCCTCTGGCAGATGTCATTGTTCTAGGGAGATCACCTCTCTCTCAGACTCTTTGGCTGCCTGAGGAACCACTTGGGATGGAGTGAACAGCAAAGAGATTTCATCAACTATGCAAATGGCACTGCTGACCACATATGGAAGGGAGTTTGGTGCAGTGTTGCTGTGTTCTGTCCATTAGTCAGTATGTCTCTGATGAATGAAGGAGCTCAAGAAATAATGCTCTTTGCCAAACTTTAGACATACATCTTAGTCCTGGTGACACTACTTTGGTGATATCCTTAGCCAACACATGACTCCGTTTTGACATCCATTATAAACTGTTGACTCATTGGCTAAAAATTGTCTTTTTCTGAGTAAAAGTCTCTGGGACGCTCTTGCTTACAGATTCCCAAAGCACAAATCAAAATCACACGTCTTTATATATACTAAGGCCACAATACAGAGTCATGCCAGGACATACTTCATTTCTTCCAGAGTTATGGGCATTACTAATAGACACACTTTTTTACCCAGTCTCCGGTATTCAGTTATAGCAAGAGAAAATGAATTAAAGAGAACAGACTGGGAGTCTGGGCTCTTTCATTCATTTATATAATCCAAAGGCTCAAACACTCCTAATAAGCCATTGCTTTAACCAAACATTGCAAATCATGAGACCCACAGCAACTGCAGTGGGAATCTACCTGGGACCAAGCCCCGTATCCCAGAAGTCATGTTCCCACTGGAGAAAGCATTGCCTCTGACAGCATCACTCCAAGGTTTCCTTAATACAGTTAACGCTTTTTCGAAGAATGATTAAATAGTCTTTGTAGTAGGGATATCTTACATGGGCCTTAGGGCACTCTTTGGAAAAGCTGTCTCTTTATTTTCTAAAGAAATAAAATTTTGATTTTCTGAATCAAAAGCCTGAAATCTCATGACTAATAAGTGCTTTAAATTTAGAATGCAAATACTCTTGAGTAGGCCTGAGATGGATGCCTTTAGGCAGATTAATTAGATTTTACTGATGCTTGGTTAGCCAATTTCTCCACTTTCTGACAATAAATGCATTTTAATGCACATCAATTGACCCAATAAATAAATATTGCTTTAGAATGCAGCAGCTCAGCATTTGCTATATCTGTTCATAAGGTAACTTTTGAAGGAAGAAGTGATTTTTGACAAACTTGGCTTGGTAGTATTGCACAGCGAAGGCTCACTGCAAAATCAGATTGCACACTTTCATATAGACTCTGGTGACTGCACCAGCAGGATCGATTCTAGGTCAAGGACCTATACGGTTGAAAAAGGCATGAGAATAAAATCAGCTTCTGAATTCGAAACACCCAGTCAGTGATCAAACTGGAGAAGATATGCATTGAATTACAGGCCTTGACCAATGTGCGGTTACCAATTGTGTTCACTTTCTTTGGCACTCCTAAAGAAAAGCTGCGTTTACCATTTAAATTCTGTGATGACCAGAGGAATAACATGACCCCAGTTTAACCAAAAAAGCTGAGATAATTTTCAAATGAGGGACATCCTCAAAACACTTAACCAGTCCTTCTGCAAACTGTCAGGGTCACCAAAAATAAACAACATCTGAGAAACAATCACAGTCCAAGAACCTAAAAAAAAAATCACAGTAACTAAATGCAATGTGGCATTTTGCCAGGGACCCTGAATAGAACATTGGGAGTTAAAAGTTTATGTCCATATAAGACTGGGAAAAAATATTTGCCAACTGTATATCAGACAAAGGCCTAACATCTAGGATCTACAAGAAACTCAAACGTTGCTGAAAAGAGAATAACAAACAGCCCCTTTACAAAGTGGGCGAAAGATATGAATAGACACTTCTCAAAAGAAGACATACGAGCAGCCAACAGACACATGGAAAAATGTTCAGCCTCACTAGTCATCAAAGAAATGGAAATTAATACCATACTGAGATGCCACCTAACTCCAGTCAGGATTGCCATCATCAATAACTCAAAAAGCAGCAGATGCTGGAGAGGATGTAGGGAAAGGGGAAAGGAAATACTTCTACAATGTTGGTGGGAGTGTAAACTAGAACAACGTCTGTGGAAAACAGCGTGGTGATTCCTAAAAGATCTAAAAATCAACCTCCCCTATGACCCCAGAATCCCGCTACTGGGAATATACCTGGAGGAACTCAAATCACTCTATGAAAAAGATACCTGCACACACATGTTTATTGCGGCATTATTTGCAATAGCAAAAACATAGAACAAACTTTGCTACCCATCAGAAGAGGACTGGAGACGAAAAATGTGGTATAGACACACAATGGACTATTATGCAGCCATAAAGAAGGACAAAATTATGAACTTCGCAAAAACTTGGATGGATATAGAGGCTATAATACTGAGTGATCAATCACAGGAACAAAGAACCGAGTACCACATGTTCTCACTCATAAGCAGACCTTGAACAACTACCATAATACTGTAAGAAAGGGATTGGCAGTAGTGGGAAACTGCTGGGGGTGGGGGCAGCACACCTCATAAGCAAGGGTACCTGCATAATGAACATTTGTATACCTGAATTGTACCCTACATATTTAAAATTAAAAAATTATACCCTACATATTTAAAATTAAAAAAGAAAGTTTGTCTGTATAAAACTTGCACACATGAATGTTTATGGCAGCTGCAGTCATCACTGCCAAAACTTGAAAACATCCAAAATGTGCCTCAGCAGGCGAGTGAATAAATGAACTCTGGTACATTCAGTCCATGGAATTTTATCAGCACTTAACAGAAATGAACTATCCAGCTATGAAAAACATGGAGAAATCTTAAATGTATATTATGAAGCAAAAGCAGTCAATCAGAGAAGGTTACATATTGTGTGATTCCACCTTCAGGACATTCTGGAAAAGCAAAAACCAGGGAGACGGTAAAAGGTTCAGTGGTTGCCAGGTGTTACAGAGGGTGAAGAGAGGCAGAGCACAGAGGAATTTTAGGGCAGTGAAAATACTATGTATAATACTAGAATGTTGAATATATGTCATCTTACATTTCTCAAAGTCCATAGAATGCACAGCACCTGGAGTGAGCGTAATAGGAACTATGGACAATGGGAGACCATGACACATCTCTGTAGGTTTATCAGTTGTAATCAGTGTGCAGCTCTGGTGCGTGATGTGGATGGTGGCAGGCTATATCTGTGTGGGGGCTGGGAGTCTATGGAAGCTTCTGACCCTTTCCACTTGATTGTGCTGTAAATCCAAAACTAACAATAACGTATCAATATTTGTTCACTAGTTGCAGCAAATATACTACAGTAATATAATAAGTTAACGGAGGAGCTAGATGAGAGGTAGAATAATAACTATCTTTGCAATGTTCTGTACACCTAAAACTATTATAAGATTTTTTAAAAATTAAAAGGGAAGGTATGAAGGGACAGAGAGAGGAGTTTGACAATTTATTAACGGATGGCTATACTACCTCATTTTTTATTAAAATAGTAGAAGTGTCCTCCGTATAGTCTTCTCTAATTGTGTATCAGTCACTGTGCATGGTCCCCCTGAGACACAGCTCCACATCTGTCCCATGAGGCTCTGGGCAGACTTTCCTCCTAGAGTCCTCGTGAAATAAAAGCAAATGGGTCTTTACATAATGTTCTCTAGGAGTTATACGGATTCCCTCAGTCCTGGGAGTGTAGGGTGGCCATTGGGTCTGCGGTTTCCAAACTCTCTGCAGTTCCCCCAGGGCACAGAAAAACCACATCCTTTTCTAAGTTTATCGTGCTGTAAAAAATCTGGGTGGTGGAACAGCCTTAGACTGTAAGGACAGTGAGTGCCCAGCATACTGTAAGCCCGTTGGAGGAAACGTGCATTTCTCTCCATGAACACCCATGAAGGCTTAGGGTAGCGTGGGGAGGATTAGGGGCCAGTGACATCAACAGAGAAGGGATGGCGTTTGAGCCAGGTCTTGAAGGATGAGGTGGTGTTTGCCACCAGAGAGGGACTGGGGGGTCTCAAGTGGAGGCAACAACAGAGGCAAGTGATCAAGGGCACCTGAGTGGTGAAAGAGTTTCATTGTGCCCAGGTTACTCTGGGTGTGTGTGTGTGTGTGTGTATATGTGTGTTACTCTGCGTCTGTGTCTATCTCTCTGTGTATGTCTGTGTGTACCTTTGTGAGTCTATGTGTACATGCATCTCTGTGTGTGGGCATCTGTGAAAACCTGGAAATGAGGGTGGGATGACAGGATGAGCCAAGCAGGCCAGTGCTCCACAGCCTGGTCTAACATTGTGCCCCCTGTCTAGAAGGGAAAAGGCAGATGTTGGGAGGGAAGTCAGGGCAAGGGAAAGACCAGAGGAAAGCCCTGGGGGGAGTGTGTCTTGCTACCTGCCAAAGCTCAGGGAAGTACATCTCAAAAAGTTTCCAGAGTCTGCGTGTTTCCTTATAAATAGGCTTTGTGCTCTAACTACAATCTATCTTCCTCCAGAAAGAAACTGCCTGCCTTCTGAAGATCAAGTAGAATTTCTCATGTTGTGGGAGACTGTCTGATTTATGTCTCCCTTATTCAACAAAGCAGCTCTGCCTCACCTATGTCCAAATAATCCTCTTAAATTCTCATGAGAGTGCCTTTTTTGTGGAGGTCAGGCCTTCAATGGGGGTATGCAGTGGTTGTAAGGACTGTGAGGATGGACCTCCCAGGTAAGCCAATTTTACAAGAGGCTTGCAGTTTCAGAAATGGCCACTTCTGGTGGAGTTTATGTAGAGACTCTTTGAACATGTGCGTAAAACCGTCAACATCCACAATATTGAGAATTCCATGGAATTCTTAAACAGGTAGATTATATATGATATCCAAGTCAGTTACAACTTTTGGTGTGTATATTGTTGACAGCTATGTTTAGAAAATTTTAATTAGGCACTAACCAATTTCATATAAACACAACTAGATTTGGAGACATCTCTAAGAGTAACAATACTGAGTCCAGTCCCTGCATTTTCACAGACAACTGGAGGTGAGTGTTGACATTTACAGAGGCAGAAACTCTGGTTTGCCTCAGCCTACACCACTCCTTATTGTTCTGTCCCAAAGCCAAAGGTCAGTTGCCATTTATGATCACACTTGAACTACTGTTTTTCTTATAGCTGAGTCGAGGAAAACGTGAACAATTGCTTGTTCTGAAAATGCATGAAAAGTGAGACAATAAACAATAACGAGGTCCACGTTTCTAAATGTTCGCAATGTTAACAATGAATGTCTGTTTTCTAAGAATACAGCTCAAGACCCTGTTATGAACCCAAACTGTTTTGCTCCACCATATGTGAAGAGCTCCATCCAGTAAAAACTTAGCATGCAGCCAGAAACAAAGTGCTGTTATTGTCAGCATGCTTTAGATGAGCAAATGCAAGTGGTTTGGGCAGCCTCACATAAATAAACACGTGCTGTAACCAGGAATCCACCTAGGTCACTCTAGTATCAGATTCTGCCGATCGCAGGCTGACCAGTGTGGGCTCCTTGCATGTGATCTGAAGGTGAGCATTTTCAACAGAAATCTTAATATCAAATATTCCCACTTTATCAGCCTCTCAGAGTCCAAGGACTCCTCTAATAGTAACTTCTGATGGCTCCATAAAAACAGGAACTCAGACACTAAGATGACTTCAGCAGCATCAGTCACCCATTCACCCGTTTTTTTTTTTAGTTGGAATCTCACTCTGTCTCCCAGGCTGGAGTGCAGTGGCACAATCACAGCTTCCTGCATCCTTGACCTCCTGCCTCAGTCCCCCGAATAGCTGGGACTACAGGCTTGTGTCACCATGCACAGCTAATTTTTTAGTTTTACTTTTTGTGGAGATGAGGTTTTGCTATGTTGCCCAGGCTGGTCTCAAACTCCTGGGCTCAAGCAATCTTCCGACCTCAGCCTCTCAAAGTGCTGGGATTACAGGAGTGAGCCACTGTGCCTGGTCTCACCAAATATTTATTGAGATTGGCAGGTAGGAAGAGATCAGACCATGAGTATGGAGAATCCCACATTTAATTATGTGTTCCCCCTTTTCCTAGTTCTGTGAACTTAAACGAGTCATTGGTTAGCTCCAGAATCAATTTCTGCTTTTGTAAAATGAGAAGAGTCATTGCATGCCGTATTAGAGTGGAAGTGGTATATAAGAAGAGTCCTTATTGTAATACTAGAAGAAAAAGACTGACAGTAGCGGGAAACTGCGGGGGGTTGGAGGGTGGGGAGGTGGAATTGGCAGTAGTGGGAATCTGCCCCGGGAAGGGGGGCACACCTCATCAACAAGGGTACCTACATAATGAATATTTGTATACCTAACTCTGAATTGTACCCACAAATTTAAAATAAAAAATTTAAAAGTTAAAAAAAGAGTTCTTAGGAAAAACAGGCTCAGTGGGCAGCTCTGATCACGCCATTATGGTTATCTTACTCTCCCCACAATCATACTGCTAGGGTCCTCACCCCATCAGGGAGAGCTGTGGCTGGGCTGAGCTGCCCCCCTACCCTGGCCACGGGGTGGAAAGAGAAGGGCCTGGAAGAAGCAGGTCTAGTGGCTTACATATAACCCCCACACCCCCACACCCCCCCACCCCCACCGCCTTCTCACTGAATTCCACCCCCGCACTTTCCCTGCTGGAACTGGCTCCCTCGGAGGGGCGTGGCTGGGAGGAGCTGTGAGTAAAGCGCCCCAGGTATGTGTGTTGTAAAAACCCAGTCAGCCTGGCTCCTGTTAAATAGTCTACCTTGCCTCTCACCAAGGCTGAAACAGCTGCAGCCTGCAACTCACACTTCCATCTGGGATTGCACAGAATCTGTGTGCTCAAAACAAGGTAAGAGCCTGCCAGCCTCCTGTCCACCTGTTCTTGCCATTCCCCACTTTCCTGTGATTGTCTTTCCTTCCTTAACCCTAGGCACTGGCCAACACCCAGGGTGGAAATAAGATCAGGACCATTTCTTGGGCCTGACTCTTGTCAAAAAAAAAAAATTCTCTGTTTTGTTTTAAATGGAGCATGAATAATGTGAATCATCTTATCATTACGAACTGGGTCAAATGAAACCGGCATGGTTCATCGTGGTTTTTCTTATTCCTTGCCAATATTTTCTGAAGGACAGAGTAAACGTGAAAAGCAAAAGGTGTTGGACAAGGCAGGGATGGTAGAAAAGAAAGTGTGGTGAGGGAAGGAGGGGCAAAGAAAGGAACAGGAACAGAGAGGTATGGTCCGGTTGCCCATACCAGCTTTGTGACTTGCCCACTATGGGATCTTGAGCAATTTCTTTGCCTGTTTGAGCCTTAACAGTCCGAGCTGTTACCTGTGGTGACAAATTAATAGCTTCCTGTCAGGGCTCTCGTGTGGATTTAACAATGTAAGCATCAAATACTAGGAAAGCGCTTAGTACACAGTAGGTGTCAAATAGAGATTTCTTGTCCTCTCTAAGAATTTTTTTATTGTCTGCCTGATAAAATCCATGCAGTTCAGGGTGTCATTAAAAGTCGTTCTATTGATTCAATGGTTTATTTTATAAGAGCATTGATTAAGGGCTTTCTGTGTGTCTAGTACTGTGCCATCGGGAGGCTCTGGAACTTAATTACACGTGATCGTTGACTTCAGACTTGCAGTGTAAATGCGCTGGTTGAAATTCACCCCTTCTCCACCCTGGTTTACTTTGCCCAGTCAAATCAGAGGACCTTCCCACCTTCGTGCCTTTACGTAGACTCTTACTTCCACTCAAGATGCTCCCCCACCCATCCAACCCCACCCACCTCAGTGTGTCAATCCCAAGTATGCTCAACCTCTGGGTCAACCTCACTTTTCATGGCACTTTCAGGCCACTCACCACATCCTTTCTCATTTTGTGAGCATCTGTGTCTACGAGGAATTGTGAGATAGAAATCCAGCACATTGGAGCTGGAAGACACTTTGGTGGTGATTTCACCCAACACCCTTTTTATGTGAAGGAACAAAACACAATGGGGGTGGCGACTCGTCTAAGATCAAATTAAGGACAGAGTTGGGACAGACTCCCTGGTCAATGCTATTTAAATTGCCCCCAAAGAATAGCCTCTAAACTCTTTAAAACCTGAGGCTTTCTCGGTCACAGTGATATCTTCAACATCTAGTTGAAGTCAACCCAATACATGCTTGTTGAGTGAATGAATGAAGGATCGAGGACTGAGCACAGGCAGGCATTAATGAATGAGTGGATGAGAAGTGAGATTCATGAGGCTCTGGAGAGGGGTAGTTTTGCAACACTCCAGTCGAGTGGAAATGTGAGTTGACTCATCCAGGAGCCAGAGCATTCTTCGTCTATTCCCAAAGCAGGCAGGCATGTGTCAGGGTGGGGGGAGGCCAGCCCGCAGCCTTGCTCAGCTGAACGGCTGCCCGCCCCTGACTCACCTGCCTTTTGTCAAACAGGTGCCCGCCCAGCTGCAGTCATGAGGATCCACAACCTCACCCTCCTCTCCTTCCTCCTTCTGGCCGCTCAGGCGCTCCTGGTGGAGGGCAAGAAAAGGGGAAAGAATGGACATCACAGCAAAGTGGCCTCAGAGCAGAAGGACACTCTGGGAAGCGCCCCAAGTAAGCAGAGAAACAGGACCAAAGGCAAGTTTGTCACCAAAGACCAAGCCAACTGCAGGTGGGCTGTGACTGAGCAGGAGGAGGGCATCTCTCTCAAGGTCGAGTGCACACGAACGGACCGCAACTTTTCCTGTGTCTTTGCTGGCAATCCAGCCCAGTGCCTAAAGCTCAAGGAAGAGAAGGTTTACTGGAAACAGATTGCCCGGAATCTGCGCTCACAGAAGGACATCTGTGGATATTCCAAATCTGCCCTGAAGACTCGGGTGTGCAGAAAGGATTTTCCAGAATCCAATCTCAAGCTGGTGAGCTCCACTCTGTTTGAAAACAAGAAGCCCAGGAAGGAGAAAGCAGAGCTTTCCCCCAGGGAGCATACCAAGGTCAAAGAGATCCCTTCCTTTAGTCCAGCGGTGACCCAGACCGTGACCACCAAAGCTCCTGAGTGTGTGGAGGACCCCGATGTGGCAAGGCAGAAGGAGACTGCCCTGGAGTTCTGTGGGGAGTCCTGGAGTTCCATCTGCACCTTCTTTCTCAACATGATACAGGACACCTCCTGCTAGCGAGGTCAGAAGAGACTGGTTTCCGTGGAGATGACCTGTCATTAGCCCCTCTGTGTGCTGTAAGGTTCTCCACCTTCCCCAAAAGATATGAACTTGTGTAATAAGCCAATGCGGTGAAGTATTTAAGCAGGTTTTTGTAATTTTTGTTTTTGTGTTTTGGAATTTGCTTTATATTCACTTTCTTGAATGTGATGTTCAGAGGCTGTTTACCTCAGCATGTGTTTTTATGGCTCACACACCTATGTGTGTATGGGCAGTGAAGACCTGACTTTAAGTTGGAAGAACCAGAGTGATGATTCCAGTGTGATGCACTTTCTGCCGGATTGACAAAGATAATAAAGCTCTGGGTGTTTTCAAAAGCACTTTCAACCATTGTTTGCTTTCTTTACCTCTGGTTTCAAGTGAACTCATGGTTCATGACAAAAAGGCCTCCATATATCCGTAGATAAAATATCTAAGGAATGACTTTAAGCTCGCCACTCATCCCAAGTCCTCCCCTAATGCAACCTATTCCAAAATCCTTTTTTTATATCATTTTATCCATTGGTCCATGGCGTTTGCTATTTATTGAAGTGAGATAAGTAGGATCCCTGTTTCCAAGTGGGATGCCTGGTGCATAGTGTGATCAAATCACTTTTCGGGAACTCACAGATGGTGAGAGGGGAGGCAGGATTGGGACCCAGCAGTTATGGCAGTAGAGTCTACAGGCTTGCGAAACTCCCTTTACTAACTCATGTCAAAGTTGCCCATTCCCGCCCACCATCTTCAGGACCCCTGCCCTTGTAAGGCTCATTTCCGGGTTGGGGGAGAGAAGTCTGTTTAAGTACAGTGTCCTGTGATGATAATAATGGAAGAGGAGAAAGGTGCATGGAAAACCAGAGAGAGGAAGCAGAAACTGCTGGAAGATCTGGGGTAGAGCTTCACAGAGGAGGTGACACTGGAGCTGGATTTTGGAGAGTGTCTTTAGGAATGAAATGGGGCGAAGTGGATGCACTTTAGGCATCTGACAGCAACACTGAAAAAAAAGGGACGGGAAAGTTCCAGGTTCTAGGAGAGGTCGGGCGGCTGGAATGGGATGAGATGCAGGCATGAGACTTGAATTTGTCATTTATAAATTAGCATGAAGTGTCTGAAAGTGTTACAATTCAAGAACTAGGGAGAGAGGATGAACTGGCCCCAGTGCCTTCTCATGGTTCCAGAGTCAGGGAAAGTGAGCCACAGAAGCTGGAAAAACCCTGTTCTTTAGCATGCCTGGTGGTGGCAGGGAGGAGTGGCAGATGAGGTGGGAGGACAGCCCTTCACATTTATCTATCTCCTGGGATGTACTCTGAGGTTTCAGAAGCCAATTCACTGTGCTGCAGCCTCAGAATGACATTTGGATGTTATCATCAGTATCATTAAAACAGTCGTTTATCTCTCACTTGCTTTGTGCTAGGCACCATGCTAAGCTTTTCCCATGGATGGTACATTTATTCAGTTGTTCAACATATAATTTATAGAACACAGACTCCTGCTAGGCTCTGTTCTAGATGCTAAAGATATAGCCATAAAGGAACAGGAGATGGATGTTCTATCCTCATGGAACTTATCAGTGGAAAAAGTGGTAAGAAACTCAAGATTATTCAAAAGTAAGAGAGAAAAAGTAAAACAAAACAAAAGGATAAAAGTGATGAAAGGTAACTATTTTGGGGAGTGTTGTTCAGGGACCTTTCTGCAGAGGTAAATTTTGAGTTTAGACATAAATAGAAGAATCAAGGCTGGTGACTCTCCCAGGTAAGAATGCTCCAAACAGAGGAAATAGATCAAGTGCCCCAGAATCATAGTTAATTTGTTTATTCCTTCCAATATGTTCTTATTATATGCCAGGACCTCTTCCAGAGGCAGGAAATGGCAACAAAAGAGAGAAACATCCGTGTCTTCATGACACTGCCATTCTAACGTAAAAGATGGTGGTATCATTGTAGGGCGGAGCCAGGGCCTGACTGTGAACACCACTACCAACCCCAAAGCGAACAGTACCAGCATTCCAGACTGCCCCCCTCCCAAGTTCCTACTAGTTGCAATAAAGGAAGGACATTTTCCCTTAGGGTATACTCACATTCTCAGCCCTGTGCCCTCCTACCCCACACATGTAACTTAATTCCACACAGCCCTGAAAAGACAGGAAATCTCCTCCAGGAATCACTAAATAGTCACTTGGTCTGGTGTAGGTTGGCCCGAACACTAAAAAGTCGAACCATACCCTCCTTAAGATCTCCTGCCCATGTGGTTGTTCACTCCTGGCCTTTCGCCACTGGCAAACTGGGAGTTTTGCCTCCAACGTGGTAGAGCAAGTGGGATCTGGGCTAGAGGTTTGCCTCTGCACATAGACAGTCAGTCTCAAAGACGATTATTTAACCTCCTGACCAGCATTCAGCTCATCTTGACAATGGGATAATAAAGCCCTCCCGCCCGCCGTTAAGGGTTGCTGGAAGACTGACATTGATCAATATTTCTAAGGTACCTATTATTGCCCCACTAGTTACATAGTAGGAGTTCAATGCAAGTGACCGTTTAAAGTCACAAAGTCCACAGCAGGAGACTGGATTGTGGCGAAGGGTCAACAGTTTCCCAGTGAAAACTCTTTAATGGCAGGAGGCATTGTTTTGTTTTTTTAGCTTTGTTGGCTTGTTTGTTTTTACAGTATAATTAGTGGCCAGGATATTCTGTTATTGATTACTACTATGTGCCAGTGACTTTGCCCTCACTCTTGCATGATTATCACCTACAACCCAGTCTGGGGGGAGTTTGCTCCCCATTTTCTAGGTGAGGAAACTGAGGCTCAGAAAAGCTGCGGAACATGCAAGGATTACAAGCTTGTAAGTGAAAGAGTGTATAAAGAGAATCCCAAGGACTTTCTGTCTTTGAAGCTCATGATTTTCTTCCTTCCAGTGAGAAGACTGACATTTATGGTCTTTGGACATGAGTCAAATCCGAAAGTGGACAGGGTTCATCATCGCTCTTTCTACATACACACTCTCTCCCATGTCCTTACAAAGAGAAACTTCTAGAAGTTAACACATCCATTGTGCTCAACCTTCCATTACAGTCACATCCTGGGGGACATTTTAAGAACACATTATTAATAGATACATAGGCCGGGTACCGTGGCTCATACCTGTAATTCCAGTGCTTTGGGAGGCTGAGGCGGGAGGACTGCTTAAGCCCAGGAGTTAGAGACAAGCCTGGGCGACATAGTGAGAGCTTGCCTCTACAAGAATAAAATTTTTAAAATAGCTGGGCATGGTTGTGCACAACTGTAGCCCTAGCTACCCAGGTAGTTGAGGAGTGTGGATTGCCTGAGCTCAGGCTGTGGTGAGCCATGATCATGCCACTGTACTCCAATCCGGGTAGTGGAGTAAAACTCCAATACAAAAATAAATTAAATAAATAAATAAGCAATGAAATTACAGATTGCACATTGACTTATACCCAATCTGACATTATTTATTTTCCTTCTGGATATGAAGTAGTGAAGCCACCGTGTGTGTGTGTGTGTGTGTGTGTGTGTGTGGTCTGTCTTTAAGATAGGGCTTCCCATAATCGCAAGAGACGAAAATGTTTAGGTAGGTAAGAGGTGCTGAAGGTTGGCATGTCTGCATCCCCCTAAAGCCATTCAAAAGTGGGAATGTTTCTATTTCCTTATAAACCCACATCTCAGTAGAGAGAGGGCCTCTTCCCTCCGGCAACCCTGGCTCTGTGTGGTAACTCACAGTCACACCAGTGCTGACTTGAATCGCTGGAATCCAGCATATCTCACCTGGCCTCCTTTCCCAGTGTCCTCCTAAATTGTTTTTGGCAGAATCAGCAAAGGAAACCAAAGTGTGTGGGGTTGAACGCTCCCAAGCAATTCAGGGCCAACCATCCTCTGATGTGTTGGTTTCCATAACTCCCTATAGCTCACCTTGAAATGTCTCACCCCAAAATATTTCATGCAACAACATGCAAAAAAAAGTTTATAAGGCTCCGTCTAAATGAGGGGTCAGCATGGAAGAGGAAAGAGAAGATTCCAGAGTTAGACTGGTTAGAGACCTGGAGTGTTTGAGGTGGGTTATCCAGAAGGAGTTTTCATAAGGTAGTTGTAACTGTGGATAATACCACAGCAAAGATCAAATCTATCTTGTCCACCACCATAGCCCCGGTACTTAGCGCATGGTCCAGCGCACAGCAGCTCCTCCATAAGTATTGGTTGAGTGAACGAAAGAAGAGAGAAATCATGGCAAGGGTAAAGATTACTGGCTTCAGACTAAAAGAAGATGGGTTTGGGCTTCTAGTTGTGTAACCAGGGAAAAATTATTTCATCTCCTATTTCTCATCTACAAAATGGGTTTAGGAGTATATATTCAATAAAATCTATACATAACTAAAATCTAAAGCTTGGTCCTTAAACACGTGGATTTGAAATCACGCCCTCCCGCCCCCAAAAAGTTAAATAAACCAATGGCAAACAGAAATTCTTGAGTTTACGGGATGGCAGATAAGAAAATAAATAACTTGCTGAAATACTCAAACTTCCTCCGCTTATGAGACAAAAATCAGTTGGACTCAGATGGCTGACTGGCGTTTGCTAAATTTGCGCATGCAACCCATGAGGTACCATAAGAGATAACTGCATAAGCCTAAAGACTTTCCAGCCCTGTCCTTTCCTTCCACCAACCACGTGCTAATCTCAGAATCACTCCCTGTACCTTTTCTAATAAAAATACTGTCTTGAAGGCAGCACAGGGAGACAGATTTGAGCTTGACTCCTGTCTCCTTGGGAATCCATTTTCAGTGTAAACTTTTTCTTTTCTCAAAATCCCAATGCCATAGTATTAGCTTCTAGTTCCTTTTGCTCATAACAGATTCTCATCAAGTGTTGGTATACATGAACAAATGAACGAATGAATAAAACACTTAGCTGAGAGAGAAGGTAAGGCAGTTTTCTAGGGAAGCTACACAAAACTCAAGACAGGCCATGCCAGGGCCTACCTGTGAGATAAAGCCAGACTGTCCCTGATTTCACCCAATGACCATCCTCTACCCACCAGCCTTTAAGATCCCCATGCATGCCCTGAACAGAAGTGCTTCCCATGATGTAGGAGGAAGGTAGAGGCACAACTGGTTCTTATGGGCAACTATTGAGACTTTCTTAACCTGCCTTTCAGCTCATTTCCCATGGGCTCTTCCTTCTCCTCAGGCTCCTGGGCTGTTTCTCATTAACCTTCCTCACCTCTACAGCTTGAGCACTCTGGGCTCAGTCCAATACCAACTCCCAAGTCATCTTTTTAGCGGTCATTGTTTCATGGGACATCTACACGCCAATGACTCCTGCATTTCAATCTCTAACCAGACTTCTCTCCTGACCTCCAACTGCTCACTCAGTGTCACCACTTGGATGTCCAAAAGGAGTTTTAAACATTTCACGTGCAAAATGCACTATTGATCTTCCCCCTAAATTCTTGCTTATCCCATGTTTCTTTCCAGATCAACTCATGGTAATATCCTCTCACTCAAGTCTCCATCCTTCAGGGGTCGTATTTGACTCTTCTCACTCTATATGTCTAATTCATCTACAAGTCCTTTCATTTCCACCTTCAGGCTATATTCTGAGACATGACTCTTTACCACCTAATCACCGCCAACCCTGGTCCAAGCCCAGCTTCTCTTATCTGGACTATTGCAATGGTGTCCCGATGGGCCTCTTTGCTCCTGACCTTGTCTCTTGTGGTCTATTCTGGTACAATGGCCAGAGAAATTCCCTCTAAAGCACACTCTGATCACCTTCCTTATCTGCTAAAAACCCTTCAATGCTTCATCATCTCATACACAGCAAATGACAAAAATGCAATGTCTTACAAAGTCCTATGTGACCCTAGTCTCTCCACTGTTTTCTGACCTGACCTTCTATGACATAACCTCTCATTTACTCTATTCTAGCTATGCAGACCTCTTTGCTGTTTCTAAAACTGACCCAGTGTCCTCCTTCTTCAGGACTCTGCACTTGCTCTTTTCCTCCACTTGGAGGGACCTCTTTCAGGTCTCTGCTTGAGTGTCATGTTCATCCCTAGCCTTATTTTACTTTTCTGCACCACCTGGCATGTACTGTATTTACCTGTTCTGCTTGCTTGTTTATTGTCTGAATTCCAGTAGAATATAAACGCCCTGAAGCGGAGACTTTGTTTTGGTCACTGCTGTTTCTCTAGCATTTTGTACAATACTTGGCTCTCAATACATTTTTAACTCTTAAAAAAAAAGAAGACAGAGTTAGCACAAGAGAATTGTTTCAGGTCAGGCATCCCTCAGTCTCAATTCCTATTCTAGCAATGTGATTGAACTTAAACTGATTACCTTTTAATAAGTATCATTTTCTGGAAATCTGGAAAGTAACCTACAAAAAACTCATTCTTATAAATTAAAAGAGCCCAGGAATATAAAGTACAGAACTCTCTGCTTGGAACACAGTCAAAAATATGTTACTAGTAGTTGTTGTTATTATTATTATTGAACGTCATGTTCTCCAAAGGGCATGATGTTTATTTTCTAGACCCATAACAAGGACAGCAAAGACTGTATCTCTTCTAGTTTATGTGCATTTAGTTTCTACTGCACTGACCTTATTAGGAAGAGGGCTTTGATTTTAGAAAGATGGTTTGAAAATAAGGATTGAAGGAATCGTATTGCCAAGAACATGAAATAAGTCTAGGTAGTAGAAGGGACCAGGAGATAACAAGGGGCTACAAGGCACCTTGGCAAAGAGAAACTATTTCAGTAATCCAGGTGAGAGTGGGGCTTGGATCAGGATTGGTGATTAGGTGGCAAGGAGTCACATCTCAGAATATAGCTTGAAGGTGGAGAGAGAAGGACTTGTGGATAAATTGGATGTATAATTGCTAAACAGACAGAAATTGAAACCATTTCCCCTGAAAACCAGATCAAAACAAGGATGCCCACTCTCACCCTTCCTTTTCAACATAGTTTTGGAAATCCTAGTTAGAGCGATCAGACAAGAGAAAGAAATCAGGGGTATCCGAACAGGAAAAGAGGAAGTCAAGTTATCCCTCTTTGTAGATGACATGATTCTATACCTCAAAAACCCAAGAGAATCTGTCAAAAACTTACTTGCAATGATAAAGTACTTTGGCAAAGTCTCAGGTTATAAAATAAATATGCAAAAGACAGTCACATTTCTATACACTAACAATCAACAAACAGAAACCTCCTCCAAAAGCACAGTCCCATTCACAATAGGCACACACACACAAAATGAAACACCTCTGGCATCCACCAGAGACGTGAAAGACCTTTACAACAAAAACTACAAAACACTGCTCAAAGAAATCAAAGATGACACAAACAAATGGAAAAATATTCCATGCTCATGGAAGAATCAACATTGTTAAGATGTCCATCCTACCAAAGGCAATCTACAGATTTAAAACAATACCCATTAAATTACCAGCAGCATTTTTCTCAGACCTGGAAATAACAATACAGGAATTCATATGGAAGCATAAATGACCACAAATAGCCAAAACAATCTTCAACAAAACAAGCAAACAAATAAACAAACAAAGCGGGGAGTAACACACTCCCAGACTTTAAACTTATTACAAAACCATAATAATCAAAACAGCCTGGTATCAGTACAAGAACAGGCATATAGACCAATGAAACAGGGTAGAGATTCCAGAAGCAAATCCTCAATTTCTCAACCAACTCATCTTTGACAAAGCTTCCACTACCAACCACCAGGTAGAGGAAAACCTATTTAGTAAATGGTGCTGGGCAAACTGACTGACCACATGCAGCAGACTAAAACAAAACCTCTACCTATTACCATACACAAAAATCAACTCTAAATGGATCAAAGACCTAAACGTAAAACCTCAAACTGTAAGAACCTTAGAAAATGCAGGAGACACCTTTATGTAAATTGAAACTGGCAGCCAATTCCCGATCAAAACCCCGAGTGCCCATGCCACAAGAGATAACATAGACAAGTGGGACCTCATCACCTTGACAAGCTTCTGAAAAGCCAAAGAAACCATCAAGAGAGCAGGGAGACAGACCACAGACTGGGAAAAAATATTTGCCAACTGTATATCTGACAAAGGTCTAACATCTAGGATCTACAAGGAACTCAAACGTGCCAAAAACAAAAAAACAAACAGCCCCATTATAAAGTGGGCAAAAGATATGAATAGACACTTCTCAAAAGAAGACATATGAGCAACCAACAGATACATGAAAAAATTCTCAGCTTCACAAGTCATCAAAGAAATGCAAATTAAAACCACACTGAGATATCATCTAACTCTAGTCAGGATGGCCATCATAAATAACTCAAAAAACAACAGATGCTGGAGAGGATGTGGGGTGGGGAAGGGAACACTTCTACACTGTTGGTGGGAGTGTAAACTAGTACAATCTCTGCGGAAAACGTGTTGGCGATTCTGCAATTTCCCTTCTGGGAATATACCCAGAGGTACATCAAATCACTCTATGAAAAAGATACCTGCACACATATGTTTCTTGCGGCATTTACCATAGAAAAAATATGGAACCAACTGTGCTGCCCATCAAAAGAGGACTGGATAAAAAAAATGTGGTACATATACACAATGGAGTATTATGCAGCCAGAAAGAATGACAAACATGTGGACTTCACAGCAACTTGGATGGACTTAAAATCTATAATACTGAGTGATCTGTCACAGAAACAAAGAACTGAGTATCACATGTTCTCATTCATAAGTGGACCTTGAGCAATTATTGTAATACTATAAGAAAAGGAAATTGCTGGGAATGGGGGCAGGATTGGCAGTAGTAGGAATCTACTACCTGTGCCAGGGGAGGGGGCACACACCTCATCAACAAAGGTACCTGCATAATGAACATTTACATACCTAACTCTGAATTGTACCCCACATCTTTAAAATAAATTTTTTTAAAAAAATTGGTTGTATAAGATGAGTCAACTATGACTCCTGAAGGATTTAGACCTGAGTGGTTTGAAGATGATATCACCATAAACCATGGAGAAATATGAGGGTTGATTAGGCTAGCATCAGTTGGGCAATTTGCACTGGGAAAGGAAATGTCAAGATGAGATTTTACAAATGTTACAAAAAAACTTGTTGATCACCATAAGAGTTGTAAAAGCCTCCTGACCAGCTGTAAACCAATTGCTCTTTGTTCTGCAGTAAACAAAAAGCAGTTAACCATTGCTGTTAATTAACCCTATCTTAAAGAAACAAAACACCACAATCAATCAGCAGCTTTATAAACCTCTGACATAGCAAGTAGCCAATTTCCTTTTGCAAATTTCTCCATGTCCCTTAAGCAATGCCCCTGGCTCACGCTAGACCCTGATTCAGTCTTATAAGTACTTGTATTCAGCCCCTGCCTCTCTCTCTATTGCTCTGCCCCTTGGGCCATTCACAATGTCTCTTCTCTTTAACAAAGCTACCTTTCTTAATTCATAACTGTCTTGGTGAATGCTTTCACCACCCATGACTCCAGCCATACCTAGCCCTACACATGGCATGAATGGATCTAGAAAGAAACGTGAAAGGAGCAAGTATTTGTAGGGGACGTTCAAGGGTGTGTTTTGCACATGCAACGTTTATGATTCTTTTTGGATATCTTCAACTGGAGGGGGCCTGGGCTCTAGCCAGTTTTCTAGGGGTATGCCAGCCTTGCCAGGAAGGCTCAGAGCCCCTGGAAAACGCTTAGTATTTCCTCCAGGGAAGTCATGGAAGTTGGGCTTGGCAGATGCAGGGGAATCATGGAGTTGCAGGCAGGTGGCCTGGCGTTAAGACATCCAAACCAGAGGCAGAGGTGGGCATTCGGATCCTGGTTCTGCAATGAACTAGTTGGTGTGACCCTCACTAGACCCTCTGACATTTCTGCCTCTGCTTCTTTCACTCAACAAATACTACTGAGCGCACCTACCCTCTGCTGGCCACCGGAGGCAACAGAATGGGCAGGAAGAACACCTTGTGTTTATTGAGCAAGGGCTATAGGCCAGGCACTGGCTCACATATTATCTCATTTAATCCTCAAACTCTCCCTTGAGAAAGCACTATTCTAATCCCCCCAAAGAAGCTGAGGCTGAGTAAGCTAGGAAACTCACCTAAAGTCATACCTAGAAGTACCAGAGGTGGAAGTCAAGGCCAAACGTTCTGGCCCCAGGGTTCACGCTTCTGACCACGATAGCACTTTCAAGAAGCCGAAAATTCCAACATAAACATGCAACTGTGATGCAAGCAGTGCTGCGGAGAAGGTATGGGGCACCATCAGCAAAGAGCATTAGGTGTCACTGGAGGAGAGGAGCAGTGGTCGGAAGAAGAGAGGAGGGGTCGCTGAAGAGGCTCAGCTAAGACTTTCAGGGTGAAAAGTTTACCAGGGCAGACCAAGGAGTGGAGAGAGTGGCCCAAGCAGAGCAGCAGCAGCTGTTCAACTTTCTCAGCTGTTAGAAGGAAAGGCCCAGAGTGTTGACCTGCAGGTCTAGCAGAGCCAGACTCTTATGATTCCATTCCCTTCCCCCATATAGCCCAGGCTGTGCAGAAAGATGGCACATCCAGGTCTGAGAGGCCCTACTTGTCCTGGGGACGCTCCTGTGGGTAAAGCAGCACTCACGTTGGCTGCTCTTGGGGGCAGGTGCTCAGTGGAACGACTGATAAGCATCAGGGCGCCGCTTAGTGTGGGCCCAGCTGAGCAGGGAAGGGATTTGCCTTGCTTCCACTCCGTTCTCAGGATGCAGCACCCTCTGACGCGTGGCAACTGCTCGATAAACCTTGGGGATTTCAGCAGGGTTTCTCCACCTCAGCACTGTTGACGGATTAGACTGACAAGCCCGTGTGGTAGAGGGTGATCCTGTGTGTTTAGGGTGCTTACAGCATCCCTGGTCTCCAATCCCTAGATGCCTGCAGCCACCTTCCACTAGTTGTGGCAACCAAAGATATCTCTGGAAGCTGCTTAATGCCCTCTGGGGACAAAATTACCTGCACTTGAGAATAACTGGATGATGGGGAAGTTGTAGCACATCCTTAGTTCACTTAGGCTGCGTCAACAATATGTGTTTTGCTGAAGAGGGGGCGAGAGAGAGGCATAGCTAATGAAGACCACAGACAATTCCATTCACGATTATATGTGATGAAAACAGGCTCCGGGGTGCGTTTGAGAGGATGGGTGGAAGTTTCCTCAGTCTGTCTCTGATCTTCCAGTATGCAAAATTGCTGTTTTTACTTTTGATCTAAAATTAACACCAATGACTTTATCTGGTAATCAACAAAAGAAGGTCATTAAAGGTAATTTCGACTAGAATCGATTTTTATAAACACACAGGCACTGCTTCCAGAACTTGACTGCTCTGTACAGTGTGACTCAGTGGTGGCACTTTTGGGGCCATATGCTGTCAGAACCGGCTTCCAACGTCAAGTGACAGCCCACATTGAGATGAGCCAAGGTGTGCGACGCTCTCCCCACTGGAGGGCCTTAGCGCATCCAGGGCTCTGCAAGCCTGAAGGTGCTGTCTCTCTCTCTGCACCCCCTTCCGCAAACACAAGTGCTTGGAATTGTCTTTCCTGAAACTGGGCGTGGGGGCTTGTTCTGAGTCAAATGTTGGCAGTCACAGAGCAGACTAGAGTTTGGCAAGAACAGGAGTCCAGGAACTCCGATGAGCCATCCTAGAACATTGCGCCAATGTTGCTGGAAAGATTGACTCTGGGAAGCCAGTCAGGGCAGGGGCAAAGAAGGGGGTGACCTTAGCAGAAGCAGGTATGGGGGCCAGACAGAACAAAATGACCACAGCTAGTATTTATTAGGTGCTTCCTGTATGCTAGGGGCAGTGGTTCCCAGCCCTTGCTGAAGGTTAGAATAACCTGGGAAATTTTAGAAAATTCCGACATCCAGGCTACACCCTAGAGCTGTCATATCAGAATCACAGGGGTGGAGAGCTCAGAGATATTGGTTTTATTTTATTTATGTTGACAAGAGTCTTGCTCTGTCACCCAGGCTAGAGTGCAGTGGTACAATCATAGCTCATTGCAGCCTTGAACTCTTGGGTTCAAGGAATCCTCTTGCTTCAGCCTCCCCAGTAGCAGGGACTACAGGCATGCGCCATGCTTGGATACTTTTTTATATTTTTGTGAAGACAGGGTCTTGCTATGTTGCTCAAGCTGCCCAAAGCGCTAAGATTACAGGTATGAGCCAAGGTGCTTGATCATTTGGTGATTTTTTTTTTTGAGTTGGAGTCTCACTCTGTCGCCCAGACTGGAGTGCAGTGGCCACTCCCGGCCACCGCAGCCTCGACCTGCTGGGCTCCGGCGATCCTTCCACCTCAGCCTTCCTAGTAGCTGGAATTATAGGCGCGCACTACCATGCTCGGCTAATTTTTTGATTTATTGTAGAGATGAGGTCTCGCCTCCCCAGGCGAGTCTCGAACCCACGGGCTCAGTCAATCCACTCACCTCAGCTTCCCAAAGGCACGAGATTACAGGCTGAGCCACCAAGCCCAGCTATTTGGTGTTTTTTAAAGCACATTGGATGAGTGCAATGGGCAGCCAAGGTGGAGGTCCACTCTGCCAGTCACTGTTCAAATTGCTTTCCCTGTATTAGCTCATTCCATCCTCACAAACATCCTATTGTCAAGATTGTCCTAGGGATAAGGGATCGGGAGAGCAGGGTGTTTTGTCACTTGCAGGGTTCCAGAGTTCATAAGAAGCAGAGTCTGGAGTCTCTCCAGGCAGCCATGCTCTTGAGCACAGACACAGAGGCATCTGCTGGAGAGGTGACATCATGTGATAGAAAGAGCAAGGACCTGGGTTTGAAACCTATTTGGCCTCCCACTGGCCTTGGGCAGTCATTTCATTACTCTGATTTTCTTAGTCTTCTTGTCTGTTCCCTGGGGAGTGTTATCACCAGTGCAGAGTGTTAGAGGGTTCAACGACACGGTGTTTATGAAGCTCCTTGCAGTATTCTGGGACACAACACAGTGCTTGGTTATTTATTCTTATCATTGGACCATGCCACCAAAAAAATGGATCAGCAGATTGAAAGGCAGATGGTGGAAAGGAGCATTACTCCAAACAAGAGAAATTAGCACGCTGAGGGGCAGCCGTCAAGGGTCAAATTCAAAGGCAAAATTGAGGCAGACCCTATAAGGGAAGACCAAGTAGTCCAAGAGACAGAGAACTTGCAAGAGGTGACAAGGCCAGGACAGTCGGGGCCATGTGAGAGGGCCATGCCAGGCAATGCTTCCCTGTCAACTGTGTGCTCTCTCCCACACTCTTGATCATGGCTAAACATGTCGTCCACAAAATGTGGAAGGTTCTGTAGCCACCATCTCCCTCAGCACTGTCTTTGCTCCTTCCTCCATCTGTCCCTAGCCTGTACCCATTTTCTCCTAAGCCCTGCTTGGCAAAGTTCAGCAGACAGACATTTGCTAAAAGAAAGCCGAGGTGGCTTTCCTCCCCCAAAAGATGCCCACCTTCAGCCAAGAGCAGTGTTCTTTTGAAAACAGACACTGAAAGAAAGAAGGGAGGGAGAAAGGAGGAATGTGATATTCATTTTGTAGCATTTGAAAGTAATACATGTACATAACTACTAGAACAACAAATTAACCCGAAAGCACAAACAAGTCAACAGGAGAAGCAGTGTAAGTTCACACATTTAAAGACAACACCATTCATACTTGGGCGCAAATCCTCCTTTAGACATACATAAACATTTGTTTAATTGAATTATACTATCACGTGCTTTTATAATTTGTGCTTTTTTCACTTAAAATATCACAGACCAAAAAATTATCACAAATATTTTTGCCAATACATTTGTTTGTGCATCTCTTTTTACATCTGAATAATGTTTCATATGTGGATATATTGTAAATTATAATAGCACCATATTATAAATTAAATTTTTGCCAATTGTTTGTTATTATAAACAATGCTGTTTAAAGTTTTCCTCAAAAATATTAATATTCAGGACTTTTTTTTTTCTGTAGGAGAAATTCCTAGAAGGCAGACTGCAAAGTCCAAGATTTTGCTTTTGGAAAACAGTTTTTGTAATTGAAAAAGTAAAATATTTACAAGTAAGGAAGCACTTTGTATTAGCGCAATGTGTAATGAACATCGAAGTACCCGACACCAAGCTCAAGCAACTGTCAACTCACGGCCAATCTCATTGCATCTATACAAAGTCTCACTTATCTTCACTCCCTGGATTGTTTTTAAACAAATCCCAGACAGTATATCATTTCATTCATAAGTATTTCAACACATATCTCTAAAAGACAAGACAAGCGTATGCTGATGTTTAAAGTTCTTGATACAGATTGCCAAACTGCCTGCCAAAAAGTTTTGCAACAATTTCTATTCCCACCAACAGTACGAGAATGTGGCTATTTTTCCTCACTCTTATCAACACTGGGTATATCAGGTCAGTATCCAGTTACGGGGTGGGGGTGGTGGAAGAATCAAACAAAGCTGTAACAGATACCCCGAAAAAGGTGATTAAAAATGGGAAACTAGTTGCAAAGATATTGGAAAACCTATAGAAGCAACCGGCACACAGGGCAATTCAACAGCCAGAAAGAAGCTTCACCCAAACGGCCTTAGGGCTGGAGAGATAGAGGGAAGAGGTGGAGTTGCTGGAGCCCAGGGGCCAGCGCACCCAGCTGGAGCCGGTGAACCCCAGCAGGGCCGCAACTGGGACCCTGCAAGAAAGAATCACTAAGTCTGAACCATATGCTATTGCCGATTTATGAGTCAAAAATGATGGAATAGTGGTGATTTCATATGATTGACCTAATACAAAGCATAATCTCTTTGCAAAGGAATACTGTTCTCAGATGAATGTGCATCTTTTCAGGGACAGAGGCTGTGGGTGGGGGTCCCACCTTGGCTTCTTTTTAGCAAATATTCATTGTCTGCTGAACTTTGCCAGGCAGGGATTAGAAGAACATGGGTAAAGACTTGGGACAAAGGACACTGGAGTCACGATGGCTGCTGAAAATACCACCAGAAACAGAAAGAAGTAATGTCTTGGCTTCTTTCCTCCCTCTGCTTCCACTGGTCAAACCTAGCCAGAAGCCAGGGGGCAGGAGAGTCTGGGAAATGTTTTCTCATCCCATCCCACTCCCAATACAGAGCAATAGGGAGAGGATGGGGAATGGCTCTGAGGGCCAATAGCCCGAAGTAGCACATTTTGAGCATTGCTGCTTCAATTTAGCTTTGTTCATGAATAAGAGCTACTATGGATCCCAAAATAGCTGTAAGTCATGAGTAAAAGTCGTGTGTGTAGACTCCAGAGAGACACGATACTATTGGTGAGAATGCAAATCAGGGAGGCCCATTTTGAAGGGAATCTGTCAATAGCTCTCAAAATTTAAAATCACAATCTTTTTTCAAAGATTTACACAACATGTACTTGCACATGTGCAAAGATGTTTGTGATGGCCTTGTTTACAATATTAAGATGGGAAAAAATGGACATATCCATAGGTACTGGTTAAGAAACATGGATTAGTGAGTTTGGGATGATTTCTCCAAGATGTAGCTAAATCAACGAGGGGTAAAAGAACAGTGTGCATATCATGCTTCCATATGTTTATAACTTAATGTGTGTGTAACGTGTTTTTCAATTGGTGTACAATATGTTTCTCAAATCACTCACAACAGGGATTGCCTTTGGGGAGAGGAAGCAGGAGGCTGGAACAGGAGAGAGAATCTATGTACTCTTTGTACTGTAAAAATTTGTTCATTGTTTTGCCTTAGGCTAATCACATGAAGTCACCAATATTCTATCATTTTGACTCAAAATAGCAATTTCCTATGGTTCAAACTCATATTCCTTTATCAAATAAAAAAGTAGCTAATTGTTAAAAGACCAGCAGAAAGAGCTGAAACTGACAATGTGTAATTTGAGTTGGCATTAAGACAACAATGTGACCCCGATACACAATTCCATGTTCCCCCAGAATTAAACTAGAAAAGATAGAATGAAGCACCGCAAGTTCGATTCTTTCAGAAGAATGACTGTACAAGGATGTCTTTCTGATTCTTAATACAGTATTGATGCTTAAAGTAGCTTAAAATGATGTTGAGGGGTAGATTGGGGCTGTGTATGCTTTTCTGTCAGCCCTGAGTGTGGCCAACAGCTCCCCTAAAAAATCCAGACTCAGATGTAAATGATCCCTCTGCTTTTCTTTGAGGATATTGCGTAGGTATCTGTTCACAGGGCTTAAGCACAGTGTCTTCTCTTTGAGAGAGAAAAAGAACGTTAAGCAATGTCTACAGGCCCTGATGAAAAATTCCCCAAGGCTCTTTATATTCCAGGGACTACTGGGGCCTCTGGTGAATGACTAGACTTGTTCAGATGTGGGCAATGGGGTAGTCCATCTCACTGGACCATTCCCTGCTGCCAAACCTTCTAACACTTCAGAATGTGATCCAAATTCAGCACGGAGTACCAAGCATACTTTGGGCCCTGCCTATCAGTCTACCCTTTGCCCACCATCTTCATGTCCCTGCTGGACGCCATTGCCCAGCAGATAACCAACCTCCTTCCCTTTCCAGAGTGCCCTGTGCCCTCTCGAGTCCCTTGCCTTGGCCCATTGTATATGCTCATTTCCTGCCTGGACACTACCCTTCTCACTCACTGCCCTCTTGGCTGACTGTGGGACTCCTCTTCGGATACTCCTCTCCACCCCCTCCACTCCTTTCCCATTCCTAGTGGAGCAGGGACTCCTTTTCTTGACTTCTGTAGCCCCTGTGCTTCCCTGGAGGGACCAGGAGGGGACAGATCCCCTCTGTGCTGTCGTTGCTTGATCACATTTCCACTCCCCCAAAACTCCGTATCTGCTGTGCTGCCTTATCTGGGGGATGGAGAGGTGGGGTTTGGTTCAAGTTTTTTTTGTTGTTTTTTTTGTTGTTGTTGTTGTTTTTAGTTTTCTTTCAGTTTTAAGTTGCATTTTCCTCCCAGAGCAACTAAGAGTCAAGCCACTTGCAAAGAGAACACAAAAAGGGATTCATGTTGCTTGGCACATGACCATGGTGAATCAATGGTTGCTGAGCGAATTAATGAGTGAGTGGTGGTGGTTGGGTGAATAGTCAGGGATATAAGACCAGACGGGGAAAAAAAGTCCTGTAACTTGCACAAGATGGCCAAGGTTTGAAACAAGCGCTCATTCAATGTATCTACAGACATCTCAGCAAGACAATGGTCTGTAGTAAGGAAATAGTCAAGATTACTCTACAGATACACACCCAACAAGCAAAACCTCCAACCACACCAGGCTGGATAAAGGTCTCCATGGTGAGAATTGTTGGATTAGAATTAGAGAGGTTGAAAACTAACAATGTTCATATTTAGATTAATTGGGCATTTTAATAGCACTGGTTTTTATGAGCTCATTGAATTTGGCTGAGGGGACCCCTAAGGTGGTGCTGTTGTCTTGCTTTTGATCTGGGGGATGGAGAGGTGGAGTTAGGTTCTTCAAGTTTTCTAGTTTTTAGTAATTTCTCTCTCAGGGCAACTAAGGGCCAGGCTACTTGCCAGAGAACAGAGAAAGAGGTTTATGTTCCGTTTGATCAAGGTCTCTGAGGACTGGGGTCTCCATTACTCATTCTTCTATCTGGCAAGAGAAATAGGCTAGGCCTACATTTGAAAGGAAGTCAACGCATGGCGGCTGCTGAAGAAACTGCTTGAAAATAAAATAGGAAATATAGTAATTTGGGGAAAGGGGTGAGGGCAAGCGGGGAAAGCAAAGAGCTGGTATTTCTTTTGATAAATAATAGGGAGAAGCAAAATTATGAAGTCCCAACTTCATATTTCCCATCAGTTTGGAAAAACTCCCATGAACCTCATCTGTAAGATGGGAATTTCTTCAATTAAAATTTAATTATGTCCTGCAGTATGCCACACACACTGCTCCTGGCTTTTGGAGAATATCAGCGAAGAATAATAATTCTCCCTCTCTGAAATGTTTTGAGGAGAAAATGAGATTGTGTGTATAGAATTACCAGATGATGACTCATAAAAGGTACTGAGTTAGAGGTAACTGCAATAATGATGGTGGTTCTCACACGTGGAAAACAAAGCAAGAACACATCATCAGAAGGAAGAGGGTTGGCGGACTGATGGTCCCTGAAGCAACCTGGAGACCATATCAGCCTTATGCATCTCTCAGAATCCCTAGAGCAATGCCTGGTGCATAAATATTTGGTTTACAGTAAGAAATCATTCTCAACCAACTATCGGCAATTAAGTTATGCCTCCCTCCCAAGTTTGTGTTCTTCAGCTACAAACACCCAGTGTCCAGAGGCCCTTGCAACAACTTGAGAAAATGCAAGGCACTGGATGCAAGGTTTGGTCTACAGAGGTGATCAAGAAACCCAACAAATTTCTGCAGGTCACTTCCTATTTGTAGACACAGCCCAGTTTAATGTCTTCTCCTAGCGTTCCTGAGTCACGTCTCCAGAGCTCCTCCAATGGTCCCCCACATGTACAGGGGAGAGACTGGGCACAGTGATGTAAAGGACAAGTGCCCAGAGTCAGTCAGCCAATAAGAGTCTGATCTGGGACTGAGCCAAACTCAGGGAAGGAGACAAGAGTCTGGTCAATGCCCCCAAGTTATGTCTAAATGTAATGAGGAAGACAAGCCCTGTGTGTACTAGAGAAACAGTGAAATCCATTGTGGCTGATTAGGTGTCATGTGCTGGTAAAGTCCCAAGTGGGAAGAGAGGAGTAGGAATATGGGAGGAATCTGCATGGAAAAGTTGAAATTTCAGCTGGGCTTTGAACGAGTTGAAAGGAGGAGACAGGGAGTTTGCAATCAGAAGAACAGCATGAGCAAGAACTCAGAGGCAAGAGTGGGTGTGACCAATCAAGGGGCAAAAAGGAGAGACTGTGGGAAAGAAACAAAGCCACCTGACCAAGCCCCTACTGCATGCCTTGCAGCGTTTTCCACCCTAGCTCATGTCACCCTTCATAGAAACTTGCTGCCATTTTGTAGACAGGGAAACTGGGACTCATTGGTATATAACAAAGTTGGTATTTCAACAGGTCTCATGACAAAACTCGTGCTTTTCAGTTTCCTATGTGCCTTCCTGGAGGGGGCAAGAGGGGCTTCATTGATGGCGACATCTCCCACTGGAACTTGGGAGAGTCTTACTCTACACCTGAATAGCTAGGTGACCTGGACAAGTGCGATAGCCTCTCTCACCCTCCTTCCCTTCTCTGTAACACAGAGTACTAATGGTTCCTATTACGTAATGGGAACAGCAGTTTCTACTACAGTCGATCCTTGAAGGATACAGTGATTAGAGGCATGGACCCCCATGCAGTCAAACTTTTGAGTCCCCTGAAATGTAACTGCCAATAGCCTGCTGTTGACCAGAAGCCTTACCAATAACCTATAGAGTTGATTAACCTATATTTTGTATAGGTATTATTCACTGTATTCTTACAATAAAGTAAGCTAGAAAAAAGAAAATGTTATTAAGAAGACCATAGGAGAAAATATATGTACAGTACTGTACGGTATTTATTAATTCCATAAGTTTACACTGTTTGTTTACAAGACGAAAGGGCTGTCTGAAATGGCTGCCACCACAGTGGCAGACCTCAATCTACAGTAATATCAAGCAATTCAACTTTTTCTTGTAATGTTGTGACTTTTCTCTGCTTCTTGGAAGCACTTCCAGCATCACAAGTGGCACTTTATATAGGTCTCATGTTGTTATTCAAGGTTTGTGGTATTACGCTAAACAGGGTGAAAAATGTGCAAGAATCATGAGAAATCACTTCTTCCTGTGATATGCAATTTTTTTCTTGTGTTGTTGTGAATATTTATTTAAATAAATCTATAGATGGAAAATATTTGCGTATTACTTGATATGTACTAAGAACTCGGCTGGGCTCAATGGTTCAGCCCGTAATCCCAGCACTTTGGAGAACCGAGGCGAGTGGATTGACTGAGCCCGCAGGTTCGATACCAGCCTGGGCAACTTGGCAAGGCCTCCTCTCTACAATAAATCAAAAATTAGCCGGGCATGATAGCACACGCCTGTAGTTCCAACTACTTGGAAGGCTGAGGCGAAAGGATTGCTGGAGTCCAGCAGACTGGGGTGGCCATGAGTGTGCCACTGCACTCCAGGCTGGGTGATGGAGTGAGACTCCAAATCAAAAGAAAAAAAAGAACTCAAGGAAAACTAAGTATCAAATAATAAGATTCTAAAATAGCATACCATATTTAGTACTGAACAGTACTGTCTTTAAGAAGCAAATGCCCTGGAACTGCTTTTGACAGATATCGATAGAACTAAAGACTTCTCATTAAGTTATGAACTATTATAACTGTAATATGCAATATATTGGGGAGATGAAGTGTTCACGCAGAGATGATTAGTATGATTAGCATCACATGGGCATTTTAAGCAGGTATTCACAACATTTGAACTCACCACTACAGCAACCAGAGGTGGCTATAAAACTCTTACAGTAGTACAATATGTATTATAGTTAGTTCTATGCAGTTGTGACTTAATGCTGCATCTTCACGTTTGTCAACATGTCTCCTGACTGCAAATGTTGCCACGTACATTATGTAAGTATTTGTATGCATGAGTTTTGATAGGTTTTAACTTTTTATAACAGATTTGCATATTTTCTGATAATAAATGATAGACTAGACTAGCATCTACATATATTTTGTGCAGTAATGGTATACATTTTTCTTAATTTTTTTTTTCAATATTTCTTGGCTATGTAATCTATCTGTGTTTTCAAATTGTCACAAGTCTTCAAAAAATGTCCACTATATCAATTGAAAAATTTCACATATAAGTGGACCCATGCAGTTCAAACCCATTGTTGTTCAAGGGTCAGCTGTGTATGCCTGGCTCAGAACAGTCCAGGATGTCAGGGGGGTGCTCCTCTATTGAATTTTCACCCAGGATCTGGGCTGATGGAGTGCCACAGTCATCTCACCTCTGGAAAAGAAGGAACATGGTAAATCAGACTCCACACAGTGACACACTTGTTTCTAATTCTCTAGACAACACAAACCTAAGAGCTACTCCCAAACTCAAGGGGATTGAGAAATTCCAGTTACCATGTATCTGTATGAGAGAAAACAGAAAATATTAATAACTACAAGAAAGAATAACTGCATCATTCTGGATGTTTTGCAAGAGCTTTTTGCCCACTTGAGTTCTTTTTCATCTTTAGAACTTCCTGTGAAATTTTTAATCTCAGGATAAAGAGATGAAATGTGATAAGCAATGGGGAGCCCTTCCATGGTTTCTGAGGAGGGAAAGATAGACGTGCTGAAGTTCAATAGGTCAGCGAAAACCACGATCAGAGTGATGCTGGAGGTCAAAGCAGTGTTGATGATGGTACTCGAATGTAGAGTACATTTGCAATGGGAGAAACTAAAAACATGGGAAACTGTGGAAAAGATACTAGAATAATTCTAGTGCAACCTGAACTTTTTCTTCCTGGGATGGAAGAAAAGAAAAATCCTACAGAGATATTGTTCATGCAGTAAGCACTAATTTTGAGTACTTACCCTGTGCCAAGCACCGTGCTAGGCACTTGAAGAACAGAGACAAATAATAACAAGTTTACTGTACAGCACTTCCAGTTCTTGTGGATGAGATAGATGTGGACTGAGTGTGACTGGCCTCCCAGGGACATCTTCTGTTCTCACCCCATGTGCCTCCCTTGGAGTAAGGCTCAGCACCTTGGTGGGAATGCAAACTAGAGCAACCTCTTTGGAAGACAGTGTGGTGATTTCTGAAAGAACTAGAAATTGACCTTCCATATACCCAGCAACCCCCCTATTGGGAATATACTCAGAGGAACTCAAATAATTCTACAAAAAAGATACCTGCACATGCATGTTTGTTACAGCTCTATTCACAATAGCAAAATCATAGAACCAACCATGCTGCCCATCGAAGCTGGACTGGATAAAAAAAAATGTGGTACGTATGCACGGTGGAATATCATGCAGCCATAAAGAAAGACAAACATATGGACTTCACAGCAACTTGGATGGATTTTGAGTCGATCACACTCAGTGATTCATCACAGAAACAAAGAACAGAGTACCATGTATTCTTACTCATCAGCGGACCTTGAACAATTATCATAATACTGTAAGAAAGGGATTGGCAGTAGTGGGAAACTGCCAGGGGAGGGAGGGGCACACCTCATCAACAAGGGTACCTACATAATGAACATTTGTATACCTAACCCTGAACTGGATCCCACATCTTTAAAATTTAAAAAAATAAAAATAAAAAAATAAATGAATCATATAAGAAAGAAAGAAAGAAAAGACTCAGCACTGAGTTGCATCTCCAAAAAAGCAAACCTAAAACATCTCACTAATGAGTGGCCAACATGGTCCTGTAAATGCGGAGAGACTGTGAAGGCTATCTATGGAACACTGCACAGCAAAACGCATTACCGATTCCCATGCTTTAACCACCGGCTCCCTTATCCTTTGCTTCAGAGACACCCACACACACTACCCTTTTTCTAAAGCTCTCCCTTTCCTTTACAAAGCAATGTAGGTCTCTCTCTCTCTCTCTCTCTCTCTGTCTCACACACACACACACACACACACACACAC
>NW_007245651.1:597789-603294 GCF_000164805.1 Carlito syrichta | reverse complement strand
GCTGCTGGAGAGGGTGTGGTGAAAAAGGAACACTCTACACTGTTGGTGGGAGTGTAAACTAGTGCAACCTTCTGTGGAAAGCAGTGTGGCGATTCCTTAAAAGCTTTAAAAATTGACCTTCCATATGACCCTGCAATCCCCCTACTGGGAATATACCCTGAAGAACACAAATCACTTCTATAAAAAAGATACCTGCACACGTATGTTTATCGCAGCATTGTTCACAATAGCAAGAACCTGGAAACAACCATGCTGCCCATCAAAAGAGGACTGGATTAAAAAAATGTGGTACATATACACGATGGAATACTATGCAGCCATAAAAAGGAACAAAATCATGAATTTCGCTGCAATTTGGATGGAACTAGAGTTTATAATACTGAGTGACCTTTCACAAAAACAAAAATCCGAATATCACATGTTCTCACTCATATAATGGACCTTGAACATCCAATGCAATACTATGAGAAAATGACGGATGGTACTGGGAAATTATGGGGGGGAGGAGGATGGGATTAACAGTAGCAAATATCTGTTGGGGGATGGGAAAACACTTCTTATCTACAGGGTGCCTGAATGAAACATCATTGTACACCTAACCCTTAACTGTACCCCACAAAACCGTAATAAAAAATACTGATTAATGGAAAAAAAAAAAAAAATTTTTTTTTTTATGGAACACGTTTTGCTCACAGTCCTTCAAATTCGGGCTTTAAAACATTTCCAGAGAAGTCATTGAGGGTTAGCTGGTACTGGATGATAGTATAATATGGCCTAATAAATTATATAACACAGGGGTAACACCCAGTTTCTTTTGAGAACATGTCAGGGAAGCCATATAATTGTACCCGAACATGCTCTTGTTTAGCAATACTGAGTCTGCACCAACCTGTTTTCTTTCCCATTTTAATCCATCTGTAAAAAAGCATCTCTCTTCAGATCAGCCCATGCTTTAACTCTTTATTATTCACTCAACAAACATTTATTCACTGCCCCTTATATTTCAGATATTATACTTTGACTTCAAAGTGCTCATGGCTTAGTGGAGAAGGAAAGCAAAACAGCAACGTAAATAGTTTATAAATGTCAAAAATATGAGTGTCAAGAACTACATGGACTGGGACTTCATCGTACTTTCAAGCTGATACGTTAGCTCGTTACTGTTTCTTGGATGCTGTCTGACCACACGAGACTCCTGGGTCAGAGACAAAGGACTTTATTATTCACCGCAAATGCAGTCGCTAGAGCTTTGTGTTGGTTTGTGTTTATCCTCTTTTTCTTTTCTTTTTTTTCTTCTTTTGAGTTGGAGTCTCACTCCATCAGCCAGGCTGGAGTGTGCCACGGCACACTCACAGCCACCCCATTTCTAGGCCTCCCAAGTCCTGTGGGGACCATACAGATGGCCTGTGATACATGGCTAAAGTGGGTCCTTTACAAAAGAGGAGCACTGAGCTTACAGAATTTGCTTCTGTTAGGGTAAACAATTACGCCGGCTTTTTTGCATGGGGGGATGTTATCTCATCCCTCAAGGTCCCTTTTTTGCATGGGGGGATGTTATCTCATCCCTCAAGGTCCCTCAAGGTCGCTTGCTGCTAACAGTATCCTGAGATGCGACCTGAGTGAAGAGGGGTAAGGGACTTCTTGGCATACACGGCAAGAATGCTTAGGGAAGTTCAATGTCCATGGCAGACTGCCCCTTCTAACATAAGTACAGTGTACTATACACCAGTGGTCCCCAACGTTTTTGGCATCAGGGAATGGTTTCCTGGAAGACAGTTTTCCACAGATAGTAGTGGGTGAATCCTCAGGCATTAGATTCTCATAAGGGGTGCGCAACCTAGATCCCTCCCATGCATAGTTCACAATAAGGTTCGGGCTTCTATGAGAATCTGATGCCTTCACCGATCTGACAAAAGGCAGAGCTCCTCTAACTTCACACTGTGCAGCCCAGTTCTTAACAGGCAACAGATGGGTCCAGGACCTGGGAGTTAGGGACCCCTGCTATACACGACATATGAAGGCCAGCGAGCCTAGTCTTGGGACAATCAAGAAAGGCTTTCTGAAAGAGATGACATTATGCTGAACTGTGAAAATCAAATGGAAATCGACCATATGAAGAGAAGGAGAGCATTCGGATAGGAGAAATGTCATGTACAAAACTTGAAGTAAGTGACACGCATCAGAAGCTTATTCTTCCCTTTCACAGTCATCTCCATATTGAGCTCCAATCTCAAACATACCTTGAGAGGCCAAGGTGAAGGGATTGCCTGAGCCCACGGGTTCAAGAACAGCCTGGGCAACTTGGCGAGACCTCATCTCTACAATAAATCAAAAAATTAGCCGGGTATGGTAGCGTGTGCCTGTAGTTCTGGCTGCTTGGAAGGCTGAGGTGGAAGGATCGCTGGAGCCCAGCAGGTCAAGGCTGCAGTGGCCATGAGCGTGCCACTGCACTCTGGGTAACAGAATGAGACTCCAACTAAAAAAAAAAACACAAAAAAATTTGAATAAAATGTCCATATTCAAGATGTTGACACTCTCCTGTCTGTGGTAGAGAAAAGGCTTTGGGTTGCTCTTCCAGAAAGGATGAAAGTTTAGTTACGCTGGGCGCCGTGGCTCATACCTATAATCCCAGCACTTTGGGAGGCAGAGGGGAGAGGATTGCCTGAGCCCACAGGTTCCAGACCAGCCTGGGGAATATGGAGAGACCTCATCCCTACAATAAATAAAAAAAATTAGCTGGGCTTGGTGGCGCATGCCTGTAGTTCCAGCTACTTGGAAGGCTGAAGCAGAAGGATCACCTGAGCCCAGCAGGTCGAGGCTGCAGTGGCAGTGAGCATGCCACTGCACTCCTGCCTGGGCGACAGACTGAGACTCCGACTCAAAAAAAGAAAGAAAGAAAATTAGTGGAAGTGTATTAATGATTTGTTTAGCAGGAGTTAACATTGTATGATATATTCAGTTAGAAAGACCTATCTTTCAGCAGTGCCACTGGGTACTGGGTGGTCTCAACTCCATGTAGCTCCCTCTTGTTTTATAAATGTGAGAACTTCCAGAAAGAAATGCCATACCTTCTTCATCACCCTCCTATTATGCAACTAGGCACACTGATCTCCTGATGTTGGTTGGTTGTTTTTGGGGGGAACAAATGAAAGAAGAGAGAAGCAAGCCTGTTTTTTTAAGCCACCAGAATAGCAGATCTCATTCACATCTATCTCCACACTTTTTGCATTTTTCCTGAAACTTTCACACATAAAAATAATCATTTTAGGATGGGAATAAAAAACAAATCAGCTGGGTGTGGTGGCTCACTGCTGTAATCTCAGCACTTTGGGAGGCCGAGGTGGGAGGTTTGCTTGAGTCCAGGAGTTCAAGAACAGTCTGGGCAACATAGTGAGACCTTGTCTCTACAAAAAATTTTTTAAAATTAGCCAGGCATGGTGGCACGCACCTGTAGTCCTACCTACTCAGAGGCTGAGGTGGAAGAACACTTGAGCCCAGAAATTTGAGGCAGTGAGCCAAGATCACGCCACTGCCAGCCTGGGTGACAGAGTAAGACTTGGATAAAAACAACAACAAAAAAAACCCCAAATCAAATGGTGTTATCTGTTTAAATCATTTATTTCAACACAGGCGTTGTTTTAAATTTACACCTTGTCTTGTAACACATTTCATACCTAGATTACAGACCTGAGAACAACTATATAAAAAGATTATTTGACAAAGTTTTAAACAAAGTGCTTACAGCTTTTTTGTTTCAAAAACACAGACTTACCAGTCAAGCGCCACTAAGTGGCAATACATTCATAAACTTGCTTGGAAAGTAAAGTATTTTACATATTTACACTGCACGTTTAAATGAGATATTCTGAAGTATTATTATTAACAATAAACTCATAGCAAGAAGTCTCTTGAGCCCTCTGGCATTTAACAGAGGATGTTAATTGGACAGAGGTATGAGCTCTCTAGTTTAATTCCCATCTTTACCATAACCTAAGTGAACTTTCTTTCACCACCTCCAGTATACATATTTACATCCTACACAATGTAGATTTTATTAGTTTATCACCAACCAAACTCTTGTTAGTTGCAGTTGGGATTTTATTAACATCAATGTATTTACAATGTAAGGGTGAATTATTTAGAGAGAAGTCTCTAAAAATTAAAATAATCTCATTAAACTTTATGAACTTCATGGTACAAAATTTATGGCACTAAAAATCAAATATCTCAACAAGTTAATAATTTACAAGGTATTTATTAGTAGTGATTCTCCCATGACTTACTCCATTTACATATTTATTTTAATAATGATTGTATCTTTTAGAAAACAAGTTGAGTATAAAAATGCCTATTATAAATTACTATAGCTATACCAAAGTGAACAGTAAAATGCAGCAGTTTGTATGTTAAAATACATAGAAATTTACTACACTTCTTTAATGAAGTGCTTTACAAAAGTACAAAACTATAAAAGGTGCTATTTTCATGAATTTCCTGTTTTCCTGATTCTTGAGTCAGACCAACAAGGAGACATTATGAACAGTGCCATTGAGCACTGGCCATCAATTCACTTTAAATTCAAACAGTAGATTCCAGTACAGATAGTCCAGGCCCCAAAGCAGTTGTTTGTCCTTACCTAAACTTAAACTAACTGGCCGGGCGTGGTGGCTCATAACTGTAATCCCAGTACTTTGGGAGTCCGAGGCGAGACAATTGCCTGAGTCAAGGAGTTTGAGACCAGCCTGGGGAACATGGTGAGACCTTGTTCCTAAAATAAATAAAAAAATTAGCCTGTGGTGGCACATATGCCTGTAGTCTCAGCTACCTGAAAGGCTGAGGTGGAAGGATTGCCTGAGCACAGCAGGTTGAGGCTGTGTTAGCCGTGACATGCCATTGCACTCCAGCCTGGGTGCCAGAGTGACACTGACTAAAAAAACCCCCAAAATAACAATAACAAAAAACTTACCTAACTGCTGATACTGGATAAACTTAGTAAAAATAGGCTAACTTCATTTCACCTTTTGTAACATACACGCAGAGTATTTACAGAAATAGAACTTGTAAGCTGATCACTTACCAAAAAAATCAAGAAACAATATTAAAATATTAACTCAGACTATTTTAATATTGCATAGAAAATATAGGTCATGGTTTTAAAAAGTTTTACCTAAATAATCAGATAAATAGAAAAAGTAGAATTTACAAACATACACCGCACAAAGAATAAAATGATATTTATCTGTACCATACAAATTTGAACTGAAAACTTTACAACAGTTTGTTAAAAATGTTATTAGTCTCTTTGAGCTCAAGATTGGTCAGAACTTGACGTTTAAATAGTTGACAGATTTAAGGAATAGCTTGCATGTCAGTTACCTCATCTTCATTAGTTTTGAGTCGCACGGGAACAATGTGAACTAGTCCTGGCATTTTGTTTCTTGGCAAGGCAGTGATGAGGAGAATATAATAATATACTTCTTGCTTGCATTTCTTTTTTTTTTTTTT